>NW_028074549.1:1502680-1770839 GCF_014824575.4 Sturnira hondurensis
CTATTGGTTTCCTGTGCATCTCCCTTCATTTCAATCAGTCCAGCCCTCACACGTTCCTCTAATTTGTAACTTTGTTCCTCTAATTTGTGACTATAATCAACCAGTTCTGTGAGCATCCTGATAAATAGTGTCCTGAATTGTGCTTCTGAGAGGCTGGCAATTTCTCGGTCGCTTAGAGTTATTGGCTCTGGGACTTTGCGTTCTTCTTGTGCCATCTTTTGCGTTGTTCGTGCCTGTTCCATAGCAGGATCAGAGCCCTAAAGTGTTCACTAGAACAGGGCAACTCAGTCGCTGGATTGTGACGTTGTAGGTGGGGGCGGGGTCAAAGAGGGACAATGGCTCTCACTGGTCTTGCAGGGCAACTAAGTCGCTGGGTTGTGACGCTGTATGTGGGGGCGGGGTCAAAGAGGGACTATGGCGTCCTGTCCGCCGCCTGCCGCCACGGCCCTCACTGTGCCGCAGTTGCTGCAGTCACCGGGCCCACGCGTTTCGTCCCACTGCACGCGAGTGTGCCACCGCCGTCAGCCCTCGCCCCCTGGGGCCTGCGTGGTCTGTCTCACTGTGCGCGAATATGCGCCCGCGGTCTGCCCCGCACCCCAACTGGTTCCAGTCTGCCTGGGCGCCTGGGTCGGGGCCGGTCCTGCCTGACCCTGCTCGCTGCTGGCTCCGCCCCTCTTACCGTCCCGTTGAACGGTTAGTTGTAGTCGGACTTCCGTATAATTCAATTTTCTGTCCTTTGGTTGTGTCTTTGTTTCTCCAAACCTTTGTTGTATTCAAACTTGGTTGTGGGAGAAGGCACAGTGTTTCCATCTATGCCTCCATCTTGGCGGAAGTCCCTTATACCCTAAGAATCCTGAAACACCAATTCAAAAGAATCTACAAACCCCAATGTTCACAGCAGCATTATATTCAATAGTCAAGTGCTGGAACAGACTAAGTGCCTGTAAGTACATGCATGGAAAACTGCAGTACATGCAGCAGAAAGAAAGAGGAAAGAATTCCTATCCTTTTTGACAGCATGAATGGAACTATAGAGTATTATGCTAAGTTAAATAAGCCCGGAAGTGAAAGCCAAACACTGTATGATCTCACCTGTAAGTGGAACCTAATGGGGAAAAAAAAGTGAGCAAAATACAATCAGAGGTGTGGAAACAAGGAACAGACTGACAGAGACCAGAGAGGAGGGGGATAAGGGAGGAAAAGAAGGGGAAGGGCACAAAGAAAAAGTATCAGTGACCTATGGACATGGACAACAGGGTGGGAATTGACTGTGGAGGTGGAAAAAGGGTGACTATGAGACAGCAATGGGGGAAAAATTGGGAACAATAAAAAGACCAGGTGGTCAAAGAAACTTGGGATAAACTGACTGCAAAATGTCAACACTCCTCCCTTCTCCACTCAAAAACACACATGTAGCTGATTTTTTGAATTTTTAACTTACTGACTTATTTTTTAAATATATTTTATTATTATGCTATTACAGTTGTCGCATTTTTTCTCTCTTTTATTCCCCTCTGCCCTGCACACCCTTCCCACCTGAATTCCCACCCCTTAGCTCATGTCGATGGTCATACGTGTAAATTTTGGGCTTTTCCATTTTCCATATATTCTTAACATCCCCTGTCTATTTTGCACCTACAATTTATGCTTCTTATTCCCTGTACCTTTTCCCACATTCTTCCCCCTCCACCTCCTTGCTGATAACCCTCCATGTGATCTCCATTTCTGTGAGTCTGTTACTGTTCTACTTCTTTGCTTAGTTTGTTTTTATTTTTTTGTTTTTTAGATCAGTTGTTAATAGTTGAGTTTGTTGTCATTTTACTGTTCATATATTTGATCATCTTCTTTTTCTTAGATAAGTTCTTTTTGACATTTCACTTAATTAAACCTTGGTGATGATGAATTCCTTTAACTTGACATTATCTGGAAAGCACTTTATCTGCCCTTCCATTCTAAATCATAGCTTTTCTGGATAGATTAATGTTGAATGTAGGTTGTTGCTTTTCATGACTTGAAATATTTCTTTCCAGCCCCTTCTTGCCTGCAAGGTTTCTTTGAGAAATCAGCTGACAGTCTTATGGGAACTCCTTTGTAGATAATTGTCTCCTTTCCTCTTGCTGCTTTTAAGATTACCTCCTTATCTTTAATCTTGGAAAATATGATTATGATGTGCCTTGATGTGTGCTTCCTTGGGTCCAACGGCTTTGGGACTCTCTGAGCTTCCTGGACTTCCTGGAAGTCTATTCCCCTTGCCAGATTAGGAAAGTTCTCCTTTGTTATTTGTTCAGATAATTTTCCATTTCTTTCTTTTCCTCTTCTCTTTCTGGCATGCCTATGATTCAGATGTTGGAATGTTTAAAGTTGTCCTGGAGGGTCCTAAGCCTCTCCTCATTTTTTTTTGAAATCTTGTTTCTTCATTCTGTTCTGGTTGAATGTTTATTTCTTCCTTCTGCTTCAAACTGTTGATTTTGAGTCCTGGTTTCCTTCCCTTCACTGTTGGTTCCCTGTATATTTTCTTTATTTTACTTTGAATAGTCTTCACTTTTTCTTCCATTTTGCAACCATATTCAACCAGTTCTGTGAGCATCCTGATTACCAGTATTTGAACTGTGCATCTGATAGGTTGGCTATCTTTTCATTGCTTAATTCTATTTTTGTAGCTTTGATCCATTCTTTCATTTGGCCATATTTTTTTTGTTGTGGCATGCCTATTACATTTTAAGGGGCAGAACCTTAGGTCTTTGCCAGGGTGGGGCAACCCACTTTTCTGCATTGTGGCATGCTGTATGTGGGGATGGGTCTGAGGGGGATCAATGCCTCTTGCTTGGCTCTTAGCCAGATTTCAGTCACTTCCTCCACTACCCACAAGCAAATTGGGTCCTATTAGTGCTGAATCCTGGGTGGGTGGGTTTGTATACATTCCAGGACCCTGTGGGTCTCTCCAGTGAACTGTCTTTTGAGGCTGGCAGTTCCCCTGCCCCACCATAATGACCACAGGTTTTTCCACTCAGAGATTTTGAGTGGAAAATCAAAATCTTTTGATTTATTTTCCCATTGCAGCACCCTGCATTGTGCAGTCCACCTCACTCCCCATTTGTTTTTCCCCAGTTTATCTGCACACAAACGTGGAACAGCCTGTTCCTCCAGCTGCTGCCTTGGCATGCATCCTCTCTGGCATGGCTGCTGGTTTCTGATCCTACTACCAGTAGGATCACTATGGGAAAATAACCAGTCTGAATCAATGTTTTTTCTTTTACTCCTTGTTTTTTTGACTTCCATGCAGTTCAATTTTCTGGCAGTTCTGGTTATTTTTTGTTTTTAAATTTGTTGTCCTTCTTTTCATTGTGCAAGGAGGCAAAGTGTATCTAATTACATCTTAATCTTGGCCAGAAGTCTTATTGATTGATTGATTTTAGAGAGGGGGGGGAATAGAGAGAAACAGAAATATCCACTTAGTTACACATTCACTGGTCAACTCTTACATGTGCCCTGACCAGAAATTGAACCTACAACCTTACCATAGCAGGAGAACACTCTAATTAACTAAGCTACCAGACCAGTGAAAGCAGATGCAGCTGATTTTTACCTCTCTTCTAACTGTCTGCTTAAACTACTGACTTGCATGCACAGTAGGTCAAGGTTTGACTACTATATAACTTTCTGAGGATGGTGGTAGTGCCATCTTGCCCCCATTTTCCCCCCACCTCTGGGGGGGGCTAATGTAGTTACCAGGCAACACAACTGACCTGGTAAGTCACTCAAGCCTAAAATGGAAAATTACTCAAGCCTGTTTTTCAAAAAGGCCACCTTTTTATATAAGCCTGTTTTGTCCCCAGCTTATAAAAGCAGCCAAGCAGAGCCAGCAGCTGAGCCAGTTCAGAGGACCTTTCTTTCCTCTGTGCTGATTCCCTGTACTTCAGTATAAGCTTAATAATATCTGTCTGGAAATTTCTCTGGTGTTTACTCTCAATTTTTACCTTGGAGAAACCAAGAACCCCAACACCATTAGGAGAACTATATACCTAAAACAAAAAGTAGTGCATTAAAAGTTAGTGAAAGCCAAGTAAGGTCTATATTCAAACAAATAGTATTGTACTAATGTCAGTTTTCCAGATTTTCCAATACACTGTGATTATGTAGATACCATCATTGCAGAAAAGTATATAGGAACATTGTTATTTTTGAAACTTGCTTTGAGCCTTAAACTCTTTCAAAATATATAGACATCTATATACTCTCTATATCTTATATATGCATGTATGTAACAGAACTGCTGGGTTCTATTGCCCACTGCTGATGAGAACCATAACTCCCAATGCCAGAGTTTTATTGATAGGAAAGGAACCATTTATTCAAAATTATATAGGTTTAGGATAATGGTAGAAATCTGCTGTTAAATTTCACTCCCTTTGTAAACAAAGAAATACCCATTAATGCACAGTCCTGCCCCTTTCTCTTGCCAAACAAGGTCAGTCAGAGGCACCATCCCTCAAGAAAAGAAATAGAAGTCTGGGCAGATTATTGTCTGTATTCTGGCTTCTTCCAATTGTCCACTCTGCTACTAGGCTCCTGCTTTTAATCTAAAACCATGTCCTCATGGTGGGCCAGTGGGGGTCCTTCTGCATCCTTTCAAACCACGTGGCCAAGACCCCACACAACTACTACATCTTCAAGAGGCTTCTCCTTTCCAAGCCACATAGTTAAGAGAGCATGGTTGCCCCAAACCTGAGTTTAAATACCATCGTGGATCTTCCTTGGACTAGTCCCACACTCAGCTACAACTGCTTACACTCTGGTCTCTTCTGCCTTTCTTATCTGCCTTTGTTAGTCCCGACAAGCATAGCCTGCTGACATAGTGTTAACTGCCTTCCTGCTTTTGTGTAGGCACAGCAAGCCTCTCTGGCTATATCACATGTGTCATATGTTACGCCCATCTCCCTGGCTGAGTGGGCAGGCACAGCTAAAACACCGGCCATGTTCTTTAGTTGTGTAGAGTAATTCTCAATGGCCTTGCCTTGCTGTCCTCATCCCCCAAGTGAACGTTGTGGGGGCTTTCTCTGTTTCTGGGGCTGTAGCTCAGCACCCCATTACATATATGTGATTATATATGTGTGTATAATCTTTCATCTCTGGAGTAAAATATACCTGTGGAACAACTGTTAGCTTTATCACTCACTCACTTTGGGTTCTGGTTTTCATTTTATTTTCAGTCCTTTAGTAATTCAGAGTATTTTAACTACTCAGGACTAGTTCCTTTACTTTCTTTCTAGCTCAGTCATATCTTATGTAGCACTTGTTAGGTGCTTTGTAGCAGAAATGGGTTTTTTGTGGGTTAAACTGTGAATATGGTTTGTAATAATATTTATAATATTTCTGGAAATAATAGTTCTGCAAAGAACAATGAGAAAACTAAAAAGAGTTATAAAAAATGCTACCTAAGTGCTAAGAAATGAATAAGCTCAGCCCTGGCTGGTGTAGCTCAGTGGATTGAGTGTGGGCCTGTGAACCACACGATCACGGTTCGATTCCCAGTCAGGGTACATGCCTGGGTTGCAGGCCAGTTCCCAGCAGGGGACTCACGAGAGGCAACCATACATTGATATTTCTCTCCTTCCCTTCCCCTCTAAAGATAAATAAGTAAAATTTAAAAAAAAAAAGAAATGAATAAGCTCATTTCAGCTGAGTACCACAAAGTCCAGCTTAATCAATAAAATGGTTTTTACATCAATAAATAATTCTTTATATAAAGTAGAAAGAGCATGTTGAGGTCAGATAGACAAACCATATTCACAGTTTAAACAGACAAATTATTTACTAGTTAACTATATGAGTCATATGAGATTGAGTTTGCTGTAGGTAGAAAATAACCACCAAATCTAAGTGGCTTGTCACAACAAATGCTCTCTTTGACTTACTTTACATGCTGCATCCCTGGTCCTATGGATTGCTTTTGGGATCCAGAGTAAAGAAGCAGTCTCTTTATGAGTATTCTTTTCTTCTGATGGAGAAAAAGAGATGGCAGAACTAAGTGATGACTCTTTTTATTTTGACCTTTGAATATTAATTTTATTTTAATTTTTGAAATTGGATTTATTGGAGTTACATTGGTTCTGTAAACCATACAGGTTTCAAGCTGTACAACTTAATAAAACATCATCTGTGTTCTGCATCGTGTACCCACTGCCCCAAGCAAATTCTTTCTTTCAGTTCCAATTTCCCCACCTTTGCCCATCTCCACTCACCCTCCACCCCTCTTTCCCTCTGGCTATCACCACACTGTTGTCTATGTCTATTTGTGATGATATAGGTATAGACATATATATATGTTTTCTGGCTAAACCCTGTATCTTCTTTCACCCAGTCCCTTCTACCCCCTCTCCTCTGACATCCATCAGTATGTTCCATGTAATCATGCCTCTGTTTCTATTTTGTTTGTCAGTTTATTTTCTTCATTAGATCCCACATGTAAGTGAGATCATATGGTACTTGTCTTTCTCTGACTGGTTTATTTCACTTAGCATATTAATGTGCAGGTCCATCCATGCTGTCACCAAAGGTAAGATTTCCTTCTTTTTATGGCCAAGTAGTATTTCCTTGAGAAAATATACCATAGGTTTTTTTAACCACTTATTTACTGATGGGCACTTAGACTGCTTCTGGATCTTGGCCATCATAAATTAAAACTGCAGTGAACACAGGGGTGCACATATTTTTTGAATTAGTGTTTTGGGATTCATAGCATATATTACCAACAGTGGAATCACTGATCAAAAGGTAGTTCCATTTTTAAAAATTTTTTAAAAAATATATTTTATTGATTATACCATTACAGTTGTTCTATTCCCCCCTTCATTCCCCTCCACCCGCACACTCCCTCCCCCACCATTCTCCCCCCCTTAGTTTATAACCACATGTCTCAAGTTCTTTGGATTCTATATTTCCCCCAGTATTCTCACCCTCCCCCTATCTATTTTCTACCTACCATCTATGCTATTTTCTGTGCCTTCTCCCCCCTTCTCCTCCTCCCATCCCCCTGTTTCTAACCCTCCATGTGTTCTTCATTTCTATGGTTCCATTCCTGATCTAGCTGTCTTCTTGGTTTGCTTTTGTTTTAGGTGTGGTTGTTAATACCTGTGTGTTTGCTATCCTTTCACTGTTAATATTATTCATCATCTTTTCCTTATATAAGTCCCTTTAGCATTTCATATAATAAGGGCTTGGTGATGATGAACTCCTTGAACTTGGCCTTATCTGAGAAGCACTTTATCTGTCCTTCCATTCTAAATGAACGTTTTGCTGGATAAAGCAATCTTGGCTGTAGGTCTTTGGATTTCATGACTTGGAATACTTCTTTCCAGCCCCTTCTTGCCTGAAAGGTCCCTTTTGAGAAATCTGCTGACAGTCTGATGGGTACTCCTTTGTAGGTGACTGTCCCCTTATCCCTTGCTGGTTCTAGGATTCTCTCCTTCATTTTAGTCTTGGCTAATGTAATGACGATGTGCCTTGGTGTGTTCCTTCTTGGGTCCAACTTCTTTGGCACTCTCTGAGCTTCCTGGATTTCCTGGAAGTCTATTTCCTTTGCCAGACTGGGGAAGTTCTCCTTTATTATTTGTTCAAATAAGTGTTCCACTCGTGGCTGTTTCTTTCCCCCTTCTGGTATCCCTATAATTCGGATGTTGGAACGTTTAAAGATGTCCTGGAGGTTCCTAAGCCTCTCCTCATTTTTTTTTGAATTCTCATTTCTTCATTCCTTTCTGGTTGGATGTTTCATTCTTCCTTCTGGTCCATTCCATTGATCTGAGTCCCAGTTTCCTTTCCATCGCTATTGGTTTCCTGGACATCTCCCTTCATTTCAATTAGTTTAGCCTTCATATGTTTCTCTAATTTATGACTGTAGTCTACCAATTCTGTGAGCATCCTGATAAATAGTGTCTTAAATTGGGCTTCTGAGAGGCTGGCAATTTCCCGGTCGCTGAGGGTTATTGGCTCTGGGACTTTGAGTTCCTCTTGCGCCATCTTTTGGGCTGTTCGTGCCTGTTCTGTAGCAGGATCAAAGCCCTAGGTTTTCACCGGAGTAGGGCAACTCAGTCGCTGGGTTGTGATGTTGTATGTGGGGGCGGGGTCAAAGAGGGACAATGGCTTCCCTCTGCTGCCTGCTGCCACGACCCCCACTGGCACCGCAGCCACCACTGTCACCGGGCCCACGCGTTTTGTTCCACTGCACTCGAGTGTGCCACCGCTGCCGGCCCTCCACCACTGGGTTCGTCCCCTGGGGCCTGCGTGGTCCGTCTCACTGTGCGTGAATGTGCGACCTTGGTCAGTCTGCCCCGCACCCCGACTGGCTTTGGGCTGCCCACGCGCCTAGCGCCTAGGTCGGTGGATCTGTCCTGCCCGACCCAGCTCCGTTGCTGGTTCCACCTCTCTTACCGTCCCCGTTGAACGGTTCGTAGCTGTCGGACTTCCGTATAATTCCGTGTTCTGGTCTTTGGGTGTGTTCTAGTTCTCCAAAACTTTTGTTGTAGTCAAACTTGGTTGTGGGAGAAGGCACAGTGTTTCCACCTATGCCTCCATCTTGGCATAGGTCCGGTAGTTCCATTTTTTATTTTTTAGGTCCGGTATTATTTTATATGTCCGGTAGTTCCATTTTTTATTTTTTTAGGAAATGCCATGTTATTTTCCACAGTGGCTGCACCAGTGGCATTCCCTCCAACAGTGCATTAGGGTTCCCTTTTCTCCACATCTTCACCAGCACTTGTTGTTTGTTGATCTATTGTGAGATGATATTGTTACATGTGGGAAGAGAGATATCAAGTCAGGAGGCCTTCCCTCTCTGCCTCAGTTCTTGTTTCACCTCAAGAGGTGAATTCAAATGAGAGATAACACATATAGTGGAAATGAGATAGCAAGTTTCTTTATGAAACACATATGAGCACAAAGCTGGAAGCAGGTACTTGGCTAGTCTGAATGCTCTACATATAGAAGAAAGAAAGTTGTTAGGAAGCTTGTTAGTAAGTTAGTGAGTTTATTCTGGGTTGTCTAATCTGTGGTCCCTGGGCTTCATGCGGCCTAGGATGGCTATGAATGTGGCCCACACAAAATCATTAATTTACTTAAAACTTTATTAGGTATTTTGTGATTACGTGTCACAATGTGGCAGAAAATAAATGTACATATGCTCTTGCTATTTGTATTCATGCATGGCTTCAGTTTTACAGCATTGTGAGACTTCTAGTGTGTTATCTTTCAAGTGCAGACAGTAGAATTGACATCATCAGACATTATGTGTGCTCATGGTGACTTAGCAAGGCAGCAATTATCAATAATATTTCAACCTACTATTGCAATGTAAGGGATTTAATGTTATTTAGAAGTCAGATAAGCATTCTTATTTGATTGTTAAAGGTCCTTCCACACCTTGGCAGAGCTTCACACATCGCCAACCATGATTTACAATCAGCCCACTGCCTCACCTTGCATCAGCAGCTGAGAGGGCTATGGAAGGGCCCAAACCCTATTGCCTATTTTCCTATAAGTTAATTTTTATCATAAAAGTATAAAAAGTCCCTTATCTATTTTTTAAATCTCAGCATGGCTTCTACAACATCTCAAAAGAAAAAAGAACACCCCAAAAGAAAAATTACAGATGAAGGAAGATGGTTCAGTGACAAATAGATAACTACTTTTTGTTGAGGCAAATAATAAGGCACTCTGCTTAATTTGTATGGAATTTGTGCAAGTTTTCAAAGACTATAGTTTGAAAAGGCATTATATGCAAAAACATGCTGCTGAATTCAATGAGTATGAAGGATTGTGTTGTAAGGACAAATGAGCTGAAAAAAAGTCTGTCTTCTCAGCAAAAATTTTTTCAAAAATTTGCAACTTGGGTGGATTCCATTGTAAAAGCTAGTTATGTGACAGTATATTTAATAGCAAAAAATTAAAACAATTTACTGATGGTGTATTTATTAAGCAATGTATAAAAGTGTGGCAGATATAATTTGCCCCGAAAAAAAGGACGATATTTCTAAAATCATTTTGTCTTACCAAACTATAGCTAGGTGAACTGAAGGAATTAAAAAATATATGAAAAGAAGTTTGGAGAGTAAAGCTGCTAATTTTAAACTTTATGCTTTGATGATGGATGATAGCACTGATGCTACAGATACGGTTCAACTTGCCATTTTTTAGAGGTATTGCTGACAAATATAATGTCTCTGAAGAAATGGCTTCTTTAATGCTATTAAAAGACACAACTAAATCAAGAGATTTATATGAAGCAGCAAAAGATATGTTAAAGTGATTTTCAATGTCCATTGTCAACATATCCAGTATATGTTGACACATACTGATGGTGTCCTGGTGATGGTAGGCAAAAAAAAGAGATTTGTAAAATTAATAGAAGATGATGCAATTGATGAAGAAGCATTGCATAGTACATCAAGACAATTTATGCACGAAAGCTTTAAAAATGGATAACACCATGCAAATCATCATCAAGACTGAATTTCATAAAATCCAAGACATTGAATCATCACCAATTCCAGGAACTCCTTAAAGAACTAATGCTGACTATGATGACATAATTTACTTTTTGGAAGTAAGATGGCTAAGTTGAGGCCAAATGTTGAAAAGATTTTATAATTTGAGCTATATTACAAATTTGTGCCAGAACTTGACAATAAAAACTGACTTACAGATTTAGCATTTTTAGTGAATTTAACTGCTCATTTAAATGAGTTAAAGATAGAGGGGCAGAAGATGGTGGCGAGACAGGTGGGAGCAGAGTCCACTTCCCCCTTCATACAGGTGAAACACCTAGCCCATCTTCTGAGGAACAGAGCAAACAGCCAAAAATATCCCAGCATATATGAAGACTGGAGGCCAAAAATTGTAGAGGATGTTGAAAAATCAGACGGTAAGGAGAGTGCTTCAAGACAATAAGGTCCCTGGGACCAGCGCAGGGACCATGGCAGTTGCAGCCCCAGGCCCTGCACCCGGTCTGCCACAGAATTCTTGGGAGAGAGCCAGGTCAATGGCTCCCTCCCCTGCCAAATAAGGTTTGAGCAACACCAGGAGGGACCTAGATGTTTAGGAGTTGCAGGGCAGGAATAAGGATGAAGTGGCAAACACATGGGTGGTGTGCACCCACAGAGACTGTGGACACTGGCTGGGGAGAGTTGGACAGTGACAGACCCTGACCCAGTCAGTCCCCAGTCTGGTTGGAGAGTTGGGCTGTGAGAGAGGCCAGGTGCTTGTTTGGAGCGGCATGATTGAATAGGAGGAATTTTTCAAAAAGAAAAAGAAAAAAAGGCACTCAGCAGGCTGTTTGGGGAATTCTCCACAGCAGCTGACCCTGCCTCCTGCACCCTTAGCTGCTGCCCCCCGCTGTGACCTCATGCCTGCAGCCCCAGGGATGGCACACAACTCACCACTTGGCCCAGTGGCTGCCCATCCTACCCTACCAGTGAGGCCGAGTGCTCAGGCCCAACAGCCCCAGGATTGAGTGCGCCTGATCCCGTGGCTCAGAGGTACCTTCCACTGGGCCCCTGTCCCTAGGGCCTTGCAGGGCCAACTGGCTCTCAAAGAGGAAGTTGGAGACGCCTCCACAGAAGAGAGCTGTGGGGCTCAGAGAGTCAACAATCCCTAGAAAGACTTAACTCAGTAGGGGGGCTGCACTATCCTGAAGGAACGTGGAGAGTCCTTAGCATCTAGGACAGCAAAGAGTGAGAAAGTGGTGTGTGAGTTGCCCCTAATGGGTGCACCTTCAAGGACAGCATAACTGGTGGACTGAAGGTATAGGCTGGGTACAGAAGGGCACGGCGGGGCTGGCAGCAAACTGAGGAACTAGGCTGGAGGCTGGGCAACTTTGAAGATTGTGGCTCAGGAAGGGAGAAAAGTGAAACCAATCTCTCCTGACTGTGCTGCAGCCAGGAAGACTAGCAGAACTGGCTTGGCAGGTTTAAAGCCAGCAGAAGGCTTAGAAAAGTTTTTTTTATTCCTTTTTCCTTTCTTTATTCCTTCCCCCACCCCCACACATGTGAGACAATAAAACCTGGAGCTGTGAAAAGGCTGGAGTTAGACCCAAAGAGGGGTCATCCCAACAACAGTGGTAGTGAGACAAATTTCACTTTGTAACTCCAGAGAACTTCCAAGTTATTGTATATTTGTATTATTATTTTTCATTATTCTCACATCTTTTATTTTATCAGTATTTTTGTATTCTTCTTCTTTCTGTTTAGTCTTCTTCACTTGGTTTGTTAAATTGAATTGCTTGATTGTTTTCCCTTGTTCTCTCTTTCATATAGTGTATTTTTAATTTTTCATCTTTTACTTCATTTGTGTTCTAATAGCACACTATTCTAGGTCCTGTACTTCCTATTCTTGTTATTCAGATCACATATGTTCTGTAATATAATTGTTGCTCCATCACTATTGTAAATAATTGCTGCTCCACACAGTTTTAAATACTACACAGCACTGCTCCCAAATCTGAGCTCACTTCACCGCTTCCTGAACTTTATTACTGTGGAAGTTAAATCTATTCTCTCACACACTACACCTACTTTCTATCCTTTATTCTCACTTTACCTCATACTCTGACCTCACACAAGCTCATTGCTTTCTAGATTCAACTCACAATCCTCCCCTCCCAAAAGAGGCTTATCTTTTTTCTACCCTTTCTAAAAAGTGGCTAGTTGGGTGAAATATCACAGTTAACACAATGCGTATCCAAAGTATCTCCTATCTCTTCTCTATGGGTTGGTACTTTAAATACCATAGAATACACTCCCACTGTCTTAAACCATTTTTGCCTTCCCCTCCAACTGATCACATAGAAGAGTAGGTGGGAGCTCTGAACACCAGTATACCTGCTGGAAGAGGAAACCCACCAACAAAGGAACCACCAACATATAACAAAGGAGAAAGGTGAATGAGGTAATGGAAACCACACTAACCTCAATTCAGGACCAATCTGGAAATACAACTAAATGGTGGAGAAAATACCCAGGACAAACAACTGAATGATTACCCAGAACAAACAAGCATGAGAGAAGCCTCAAAAACTCATACACACTGAAGAATCAGCTTCAGCACAACCTGTCCAAATCTGCACAACAGAATACAAGACATGGTGGATGGAGGGATACTCAGTTAACCAGCTGGAGGGAATGACCCACCAAAGAAAGACCCAACAACAATCAAAATCTAAAGACATACAGAGAACCAACATAAATGACAGCCCAAGACCAGTGAGCTCAAGGGATCAGGGAGACTGCACCACTGAATCTCACATGCCTTCCACCATAGAGGTTCACATCAGAAACCCAGGGAGTCAGAACAGGTTAATTTAAGAACAGGCTAACAAGAAGAGTCTCATGAACAACGAGAAGACAAAGAAACAATCCCCAAATCAAAGAAAAGGAGGATGCCTCAGGAAGAATGCTAAATGAAATACAGGCAAGTCAACTATCATATATTGAGTTCAAAACAATGGTTTTAAGGAAGTTCAATGAGCTCACAGAGAATTACCAAAAACTACAGGGAAACTACAATGAACTCACTGTAAACTATATCAGCATGGAAAAGGAAATAGAAACTATCAGCAAGGGCCAAGAGGAAATGAAGAATACAATTTCTGAACTGAAGAAAACAGTAGAAGGAATCAGAAGCAAGCTAGATGAAGTAGAGGATTGAATCAGCCAGGTGGAGGACAAGGTAGGAAAAAAAACACCCAGCAAGAGCAAGAAAAGGAAAGGGGACTCAGAAAGAACAAACAGATGATAAGGGAGCTGCAAGACAACATGAAAGGTAACAGTATCTGTATAATAGGGATACAAGAAGGAGAAGAAGAAGAGCAAGGGATAGAAAACCTGTTTGAACAAGTAATGGTGGAAAACTACTCTAATTTGGTGAGAGAAAATGTCACATAAATCCAGGAGACACAGAGAGCCCCAATCAAGAGGAACTCAAAAAGGCCGACTTCAAGGCACACCATAATTGAAATGGCAAAATTCCGACACAAATAGCGAATCTTAAAGGCAGCAATGGAGAAACAGGAAGTAACATACAAGGGAGCTCCAATAAGACTAGCAGCTGACTTCTCAATGGAAACACTCTGAGCCAGAAGAGAATGGCAAGAAATATTCCAAGTAATGAGAATCAGAGACCTGCAACCAAAGCTGCTTACCCAAAAGGAGCTCTGCAAGAGATGCAAAGAAATTGCTTTAAGAAAAGGAAGGAAAAGAGAGAGAGAGAGAGACAGGTACGAAAAACTGGCAATGAATTAAGTACCTATCAATAATAACCTTAAACATAAATGGATTAAATTCTCCAATCAAAAGACACAGAATAGATGAATGGATAAGAAAGTAAGACCCACACATATGCTGCCTATAAGAGACCCAGCTCAGGACAAAAGACCTACACAGACTGAAAGTGAAGGGCTGGAAACAAATTTTCCAAGCAAATGGACAGAAAAAAAAAACTAAGGTAGTAATACGCATATCAGACAATATAGCCTTCAAAAAAGGACCATAAAAAGAGTCCCAGAAGGTTACTTCGTAATATTCAAGGGAAGAATACATCAAGAAAACATAAACATTGTAAATATATATGCACCAAACATAGGAGCATTCAAATACAGAAAGAAACTCTTGGAGGACTTCAAGAAAGATATTGACAGCAACAAAATTATAGTAGGGTATTTCAACACCCCACTGTCAAAAATGGATAGCTCTTCCAAACAAAATATCAACAAAGACATTGCAGCATTGAACAATGTCCTAGATCAAATGATATGTATAGAGCCATTCATTTCAAAGAAGCAAAATACATATTCTTTTCAAATGCACATGGAACATTTTCAAAGATAGACCTTATGATAGAACACAAAACAAGCCTCAACTAATTCAAGAAAATAGAAATTTTATCAAGTATTTTCTCTGACCACAAGGGACTGAAACTAGAAATCAACCTCAAGAGAAAAACTAAAAAATACTCAAACTCTTGGAGATTGAATAGTATGCCATTAAACAATGAATGGGTCAAGAACGAGATCAAGGAATAAGTCAAAAATTTTCTGGAAGCAAGTGAAAATAAACTCACAACAACCTAAAACTCATGGGACACAACAAATGCAATCCTGAGAGGGAATTTTATAGAGACACAGGCCTACCTAAAAAAATAGGAACATTTCAAATAAACAACCTAAGCCTACACCTACAATAACTGAGGAACAACAACAAAGATAACCCAGACCATGTAGAAAGAAGGAAATAACAAATAAATGACATAGAGACTAAAAGCACAATTCTAAAGCTCAGTAAATCCAGGAGCTGGTTCTTTGAAAAGATAAACAAAATCAACAAGTCTTTAAGCAGAGTCATCAAGAAAAAAGAGGGAGGACCCAAATAAACACAATCAGAAATGAAAGAGGAGAGATTACAACTGATACCACAGAGATACAAAGAAATGGAAGAAATAACCATGAAGAATTGTATGCCAACAAATTTGAAAACCTAGGTGAAATGGACAAATTTCTAGAAAAATATAATCTTCCAAAACTGAAAGAAGAATAAGCAGAAAGCCTGAACAGACCAATAACAGCTGACAAAATTGTAGCAGTAAAAAAAAACAAAAAAACCTCCCAACACTCAAAAGCTTTGGACTGGATACTTTCACAGGAGATTTCTGCAAAACATTTAAGGAAGAACTAACTCCTATCCTTCACAGACTATTCCAAAAAATCCAAGAAGATGGAAGAATCCCAAACTCTTTTTATGAAGCCAACATCTTCCTAATCCCCAAACCAGAAAAATACATAACAAAAAAATAAAACTTCAGGCCAAAATCGCTGATGAACATAGATGCTAAAATCCCCAGCAAAATATTGGCAAACTGCAACCAGCAATACATTAAAAAGATCATACACCATGACCAACTGGGATTCATCCCAGGGATGCAAGGATGGCACAATATTTGCAAATCAACAAACATAGTGCATCACATAACAAAAGTGAAGAAAAAATCACACGATCATATCAATAGATAAGGAAAAGCTTTTGATAAGGTACAGCACCCATTTATGATAAAAACACTCAGTAAAGTGGGAATAGAGGGAGCATTCCTCCATTGATAAAGGCCATATATGATAGACCTACACCCAACATCATACTCAATGAACAGAAACTAAAAACTTTCCCACTAAGATCAGGAACAAGACAAGGTTGTCCACTTTCACTACTTCTATTCAACATAGTATTGGAAGTCCTAGCCACAGGAATCAGACAAGAAAGGAAAATAAAAAGCATCCAAGTTGAATAACAAAAACAGTCATTTTTTGCAGATGACATGATAGTGTACTCCACCAAGAAACTACTCAACCTAATAAATGAATTTGAAAAAACAGCGAGATATAAAGTCAATATTCAGAAACCAAAGGCATTTTTGTATAACAACAATGAAACATCAAAAGCAGAAATCAGGGAAAAAATTCCTATTTGATATAGCAATAAGAAAAATAGAAGGCCTAGGAATAAACCTAACCAAGGAGGTAAAAGACCTGTACTCAGAAAACTACACAACACTGAAGAAAAAAATCAAGGAAGACACAAACAAATGGAAACATATACTGTGTTCATGGATGGGAAGAATTAACATTATCAAAATGTCCATACTACCCAAAGCAATTTATAGATTCAACGCAGTATTAAAGTACCCATGGTATTTTTCACAGACATAGAACAAACACTTTAAAATTTATATGGAACCATAAATGATGCTGAATACCTGCAGAAATTTTGAGAAAGGAGTAAAGTGCGAAAAGATCACAATACCTGATATCAAACTGTATTACAAGGCCACTCGAATGAGAACAGCCTGGTATTGGCATAAGAACAGACACACAGACCAATGGAACAGGGAGCCCAGAAATAAGCTCAAATTTCTGTGGTCAATTAATATTTCACAAAGGGCTGGCAGCATAAAACAAAATAAAAATAGCCTCTTCAACAAATGGTGTTGGGAGAGCTGGAGAGCTACATGCCAAAAAATGAAATTCAATTACCAACTTACACCATACACAAAAATAAATTAAAGGTGGATAAAAGATTTGAATATAAGTCTTGACATCATTAAAGCCCTAGAGGAGAACATAGGCAGGGAAATCTCAAATATTCCACACAGCAACATTCTCTCTGATATGTCCCCTAGAGCTAAGGACATAAAGAAAATAATAAGCAAATGGGATCTCATCAAGATAAAAACTTCTGCATGGCTAAAGAAAACAACATTAAAATGAAAAGAGAACCAACTGTATGGGAAAACATATTTGCCAATGATACCTCAGACAAGGGTTTGATCTCCAAAATATATAAAGAACACACATGACTCCACTCTAAGAAGAGAAGCAACCCAATTAAAAAATAGGCAAAGGACTTGAACAGACACTTTTCCAAGGAGGACATACAGAGGGTCCAGAGACATATGAAAAGATACTCAGTATCACTAGCCATCAGAGAGATGCAAATTAAAACCACAATGAAATACCTCCTCACACCATTGGGAGTGGACATCATAAGGAAAGCAACAAACAACAGGTGTTGGAGAGGTTGCGGAGAAAAGTGAACCCTAGTTCACTGTTGGTGGGATTGCAGACTGGTGCAACCACTATGGGAAATGGTATGCAACTTCCTCAAAAAACCAAAAGTGGAACTGTCTTTTGACCCAGCAATTCCACTGCTAGGATTATATCCTAGGAACTCTGAAACACCAATCCAAAAGAATCTATGCACCCCAGTGTCCATAGCAGCACAATTTACAACAGCCAAGTGCTGGAAGCAACCTAAGTGCCCATCAGTAAATGAATGGATCAAAAAACTATGGTACGTATACATAATGGAATTCTCTGCAGCAGAAAGAAAGAAGGAGCTCCTACCCTTTGCAACAGCATGGATGAAATTGGATAGCATTATGCTAAGTGAAATAAGCCAGGCAGTGAAAGACAAATACCATATGATCTCCCTTTTAACAGGAACCTAATCAACAAAACAAACAAGCAACAAGCAAAATATAACCAAAGACACTGAAATTGAAAAGAGGCTGACAGTGACCAGAGGGGAAAAGGGAGAGGATTATAGGGGAAAAGGATGAAGGGTTTAGAGGCACAATTATAAAGGACACATGGACAAAAACAAGGGGATATGGAAACAGGGAAGGGAGGTAGGAAGGGCTGGGGTGGTAGAGAGGGGTCAGGGTAAAAGCCAGAAAACTGTTCTTGAACAACAATAAAAAATGTTAAAAAAATAAAGCCACTAAAAAATTAAAAATAAAATAAAAACAAAAAGAAATAAATACAAAAGTAAAGAAGTAAAGTATTGATAACTTGGTTTTCACCTTAATAAACATATGTGGAAAACATATTTTCCCTTCCCTTTCTTCTCCTCCCCACCTTTCCCCACCCTTTTCTTTCTTCTCCTTGGGCACCAAAATGAGCTGTGGAGGCTGAGAAGAGGGGTTAGGAAGCCAAGGAGGGAACCAGCATGCTAGGGAGATTAGTCAGTCACAGATAAATGGAGCCACAAAATAGTTTCTCAACATAGAAAAACTATATTGAGAATATGGGAGTTAGGTTTCTTGCTGTTAGAGAAAAGATTTATCAAAATGGTAAGGAAGTAGACTAGAAGTAACCCGGATGTGCTGGGCTTGAATTGAAGATATCAGTGTGAACTCTTTTAGAGAGATGGATAGCTAATGAAAGAGCTACAGTTATATGATTGTATGTATATGTACATATAGATATATTTGTATATATAGATATAAATATATTTTACAGATCTATCCTCTAAGTGGGTCTAGTGATAATGATATACCAGTAGCAATGAGAACACTTACTGCATAGATCTGCAGATTTAACTATTAAGAGGAACCAGGGCTCCTAGGGAAAATTGTTTATTATAGGTCTGTGGCAGGAAATGTGCAAGATGAACTTAGAGCATCTTGTTGCTCCAGAAGGTAAAGAAGTGTCAAAGAATGATGGGATATATCAAAGTGATAAAGAAGGTGAATTGAAAGGGATTGCATCAGGTAAATATGAGACAATTTGAGCATTAAAATAAATAACAGATCACAACTCATTGAATAAAATAGAAATTTGCAAGTCCATACTGATATTAATGAATAAACGAATGAATGAAGAAGAGGGAAATGTTCTTCCTTATAGTAGAATGACAACTGCTAGAGGTAGAAGGAGTGATGGAAGTAGGAAATCACAATTGGACACTATTCATTGATGTTAATTTATGAGTGAATTATCAATAGATGCTGAAGTTTGTGTATGGAAGTGTAATGGGAATAGGATATTGGCATAGACTGGGGAGTATCTCCCCACAAAAGGCAAAAAGAATGATTTCATAGTATAGAAACCTGACAAGCACTAACTGGCCAGGTGATTAAGACATCATCAGTGGTAGAGTGTGTTAAGACTGAGCTTCTTCCTGATACAATGCATGGAAAAAAGTGCAGTATCACTTCTGTAGCATTCCCACCAAAAATGGATGGCTTGAGTCTGGTTGTGAGGAAACATCAGGATGACCTTGTTTGTGAGAAATCTTAGATAATGAAAGGCCTGTCCATTAAAAAAAAAACTATTAATGTTGTGAAACAGAGAGAAAAGTTGAGGATGTGTTTCATGTAGAAGGAAACTATCAAGATACAAAACTTATTCTGGATGGGATGCTGAAATAGAATAGAAATGACATGTGTTGAAACTTCAAAATTTGAGTGGGGTCTGTGAATTGCATAGTAATTTCCAGTCAATGTTGATTTCATGTTTTGAATGGTTGAATTAGCATGTGTTGGAGAGTGTCCTTTTTTTTGAGAAATGTACACTGGAGTTTTTAGGGGAAATTTGCCACGATGTCTGTAACCCATCAAATGAGAAAAAGAATGGTGAAGGGTGTACAAATGTAAGAGAGAGAAAGAATAAAAGAGATGGTACAAATGAGGTAAAATGTTGAAAACTACAGATTCTGAAAAAGGAATTATGGGAATTCTTTGTACTGACAAGGTATGAAGTAACAAGCAAAGGATCCATGATTAGTATGATTACTTTATGAACACTGCATTATTGTTGGAATATTTGCTGTACCTGACTTTCCTGATCTTACTGATCCCACCTTACTGATGTCTGGCTTGCCATCTGACTTGCACTGAGTCATCACTGAACAATGAGATATTGTTAGGTAGCAGCTAGGAATGAACTGTGAGAGGGGAAATAAAGGCAGGACCCTCACCATTACTATCTAACAAAGAACTTAACACAGGAGACTAGAAGCAAAGAAAGACATGTCTCAATAACTGACCCAACAGTCCTGAGCTCCATTAGATAAGACTGTCGGGTCTCCTGAGTATCACAAACAAAATAGCACTGGAGGAGTGGAGAGTCCTTGAGACTGTGCTGAGAAAAACGGCTTCTGTAAGCTTCTATAGCAATTGTTCCAAGATGGCCTGGTGTTTGAACATCACAAGCAGGAATCATATGAGAGGTGGGGACAGTCCTTGAGATTCTATGCTGGGAAAGGAAGCTCCTACAACAATTTCACAAAGGCAAAGAGCCTTTACAAAGTGAGAAAAAAGCCTTTGTAGCTGTATAGTATTCTTAAAGTGGGGTGGGGGAGAAAGGGGAATCTAGAAGTCAGCTGAGGTATATAACCTCTGAGTCCCAATAGTCAGTGTACTTAGATTAGCTAAGTACCAACTTGTAGCCTTGGCTCAAGTGCATATAACAGGGGTGTCCAACCTTTTGGCATCTCTGGGCACATTGGAAGAAGAAGGGTTATCTTGGGCTACACATTAAATACACAAACACTAACAAAAACTGATAAGCAAAAAAAAGGTCCATGAATGATTTTCATGATATCTGCCACCAAAGATAAGTAAAAAAAGTCCTCACATTATAACCCTAATTACACAGCAGCCCTTTCGATAATCTTTTAAAATTGTTGAGCAGGTCCCAAGTTTGTGATCACTAGTATAGAAAATGTACATGTCTAAGTAACAAAAGGTAATTGATGTTTTTAAATATATTTTTATTATAAAAGTAAAAGAAAAGAGGGAAACATAAAACTAATGGAATGTTTGACATTGTATTTGAGAAACTGGTGTGTCAATATCTGGTTTGATACAAGTAGTTGTAATTCTCAGGGGGTTCTCAAGGTGCTCATCAGTTATTTTGGTTCTAATTTTACTCTTAATGTATTTTTTCATGAAAACAGTTGCTCAAAAACCTAGGTGAGACAAAATAGTGAAAACATGAATTAGGTATGATTGTGAAGTAAGGGATATTGCCTTTGGAAAGATAGGACCTATAAAAGTCCAGTAAAAAGACACTATCATATTTTTCTGAGTGTCAGATTGCAGCTCTTTGCACTCCATTTGAAAATTGGCAGGTAACATATTTATGTCAACTGAAAATGGAGTCACAAATATAGCAAAATACTGATTATTTTCCCAGAAATTTTGATATCTGTTTTCAAATTCTTGTATCAAGTTGAAAAGCAAGGCTCCATATTTTCTGCTGTCCAGTGAACTGTGTTTAGCGATTTGCCTTAAATTGAGGTTGCCATCATTTCAGTTTTATTTGAAACGCTGTTATGGGTTGAAAAAAGTATTGATAACTTGGTTTTCACCTTAAATACATAAATAAAGAAATAAATAATGTGTTTATTAAATGGTCCCAAATAACCTGGCCAGTGTGGCCCAGTTGCTTGGAGCATTGTCCCATAACTAAAATGTTGCAGGTTTGATTCCCAGTCAGGTTACCCACCAAGGTTCCAGATTGAACTGATGCTTCTCTCTTACATCAATGTTTCTCTCTCTCCCATCCTCTCTTTCTAAAAGCAATGAAAAAAATGTCCTTGGGTGTGGATAAAATTTTTTTAAATGACCCCAAATAGCACAGTATGTGTCAAAGAATAGGTACTCAGTATCATCAATTACTATCCCTTCCCACTTTGTATTTTATTTGCTTATTTTCTATAGATAACCCAATTTCACCTTTTAGTCTTGGTTGTTGGTTAGGAATATTGGTTTTAGCAGTGTATTTATTTGGACAGAACCACCTTACAACAAAACAAGCTGAGGTCCCATGGAGTTGATCACACAGACAAGGTATTTATACTGGATATGTTGATACTGGCTTGTAGAAGGAAATATACAGCACACAGTCAAGACTGCTCTCCTACTTGGAAGATATACCATGAACAGTGGCCATAACTTCTGCACCCCTGGAGATAAGATGGTCACAGAATCAAAAGGGACTAATGGTCAGTGCACCCTGTGAGCAGAATTAGCCCTAATTTGGTCATTTTGGGAAAAGCTATAACCATAACCATCATTTTAAATCCATAAATTAATGTTTCCTAAATAATTCTTAGAAGGCAGTTCTTGGCAGCACTTAAACTCCAAGGAAGCAAAGAGAAGCCTGAAACAAAATCCAGGTGCTCTTCATGGAACATTTGCTTTATTATGCAGGGCAGTGCTAACAAAGACAAATGACTTCTTAGACTTTCCATATAGTGTCTCAAATGCATCAGCACCAGCAGCATCCTCAGAAAACTAATGGTGTTCTCAGAAAAGTTAACTTGGTATTACATAGATTAATATGCTGCAAAGTAAGAATATCCAGGAATCCTTGGAATGTCTACGTTCTATGAGGTGGGAAGGACTGACAAGCCCACTTCCTCTATGGTCCTGAGATGCTCTGCTACAAGGACACCCAAAAGGATGTGGGCAGGTGGGCCTGGGCACCAGAGTCTATGTCCAAGCCCCTTTTGGATCCTCATTTGTGTGACACCCTCTTGACTTTGTTTGGGTTTTCTGAATCAGCATTCCTGAAGATGGTAATTAGACACTTTAGAAACCAACAGAAGGTTTAGAGGGAGGAGTGGGGATGAAAGGACACAAAGAGAGAGAACAGAAAAGGAACTCGTGCTGATGAAATATCTGCTATACATCAGACACTTTATGTAACAATAAAGTAATAGTATCTTACATTATTGAGCATTTACTATGTTCTAGGCTCTGTTCCAGCTACTTTACATATGTTTTCTCATTAATGCTTTTTGGCAATCTTATGAACTGAGTATTATTATCATTATTTCTACTTACAGGAACCAAGACACTGAGTAATTTGCTCAAACGGATATAGCTTGAAAGGGGTGGGATATAAGTGTATATTACTTCATTTATTACTCACAACCCTGTGATATAGATTTTTATCATGTCCACTTTATGGGGAAGGAGACTAAGGCACTTGGACAACCAACACCAACATTACTCAGGAGCTTGTTAGAAATGTAGACTCTTGAATCCCACATCAGTCCAACAGAGTCAGAGTCTGTACAGAACCACTTAGCTAGACCAGAGGGCTACAGTGGGTCTCAAACATGTGTATTCACAAGAGTCAAACAGAGACTATCACCCAGATTCCTGGGTGTATCAGTTAGAGATTCAGAATCCATGGTACTTCCCAGTAGTATTCCTGTCCTTATAGAATTGCTTCTACCAAGTACTTTTTTAGATCACATGATCTATCATCATTAGCTAATATTAAAAAGCAAATTTTTCATACTAGTAAAGGAGCAGGTATAAAAGTTTTATTTGGCTAGAGGTTAACAATTTTTTCTGGAAAGGCCAGATAAGAAATATTTTACGCTTTGTGAAACATTTGGTCTGTCATAGGTCACAAAAGAAGCCATAGACAACATGAGGAAGGAGGCCATGATTGTTTTCCTAAACAACTCAACTCCTCATTTAACTCACAACTAAAGTAACCTCCAGCAATGACAGTGAAATCTATTTTGAACTGTATTTGAGGTTAAAGGGTCTGCTTTAAGAAGTAGAAGAAGAAAAAAAAAACAGAGGAACATAGTCAAAATAATAAAGTGGCAATAAGTATATACCTATCAATAACCACTTTAAATGTAAATGGCTTAACTGCTTCCTAGTGTATCTAAGGAAGAGGGACTTAAATACAGGATGGCACTAAGTAAAATAACTAGTACTGTAGTAGAGAAAAAACAATTTTCTTTTGCCCTCTACTCTGGTAGCTTCTTGGCTGTTCTGCCTGTAAAAAGAGAAACTAACAAAATAAAAACAGTTTTAATAAGGCGTGTAAGGGAGTCCTACAAAGATATGAGACTCAAAGCTGCCAGGCAATTGAGGCTTACCTACCACCCTGAGCTAGGGTAATGATGTGGGTCCAGGGCTTCAAAGGAGAGGAAGGCAAGCCATAGAAAGATAAGAAGAGCAAATGGGCATGCTCTCTCTCTGAGGAGCACACCCACATGCTGTTCCTTTTCTGCTTTTCTTCCCCCACTTCTTCCCCAACAGACATGTATCTCCTAAATTCTAAGGGTCCCCAGAAAATTTGCAACCAGGGGAGCAATGGTCAACAGCAGCTCATCCCAGGCTAACACCCTGAACCTGTCTCCAAGGCCCTCTTTTCTCTGACTTCCCAGTGAGCTAAAGTGTAATGGGTGTGGAATGAGGTTCAGGACAAGGTGGGGGCTGGAAGCCCCCAAACTCCTACAGCCATCACTTGGGGGATGGGGAAGTAGAGGGACCAGTCCAAAGTACTTTGCATATTGATAACAGCTGGCAAGCTTCAGAGATATGTTAAGTAGCTGTGGCAGACACTTGGAGCCAGGGAAATGGGGGTGACTTTGACTCATGATGGAATGGGAGGGACTTGCTGTACCAGTGCAAGGGCAGGAAGGTGGTTCCCCTACATCAATGGGTCAAGCCTTCCCTGACTAACTATGACAGCTGGAGAAAGGCAGAAAAGATCAGAGTGCTGGCAGAGGTAGCTGATTGTGGGAGGAGTCAGAAATTGGGTTATGGAGGAGGAGAAGGGGGAAGATTTAAATTCAAGCATGGCAGTCATGTGGGGCCTCTTAAGCACGCAGCTTTTGAAGGAGAAGCCTCTTGACCATGTGGCTCGGGAGTGGTCTTAGCCACACAATTTAGAAAGGAGAAGGAGGATTTCTGCCATGTAGGATGCTGTTTATAGTGAGGAAGGAGGCCATGTGGCCTTGTAAGAAACTCAAAGTAAGGTGACTCTCAAACCTTGAGGTCTAGTGGAAACTTCCCAGAAGATACATAAGTTCAAAACCTCAAAGGAACAAATTAGAATGAAACAAAATCGGGCCAGACGGAAGCAAAGACAGTGGCAGCAAGGGAATCAATTACAATTAGATGAAATCACATCACATTGTAACTCCAGAGTATTAAACCAGTGGAGAAATAGGGAGGGACCAATTGCGTTAGGGATAAAACTATCAGCTTTGCACTACCGATCTGTGCTTGCTAGCCATCAGACACCCATTCTTGTAAGATCTTGTTTTCGCTGTACCCCAAGTGTGTTTGCAGATGGGGTAAGCTCATATCTTACAGTCTCGGAAGCTGCAAAGGAATTTCTTGCAAGATCCTGTCCTGCTACACCTTGATTTTTACCTGGACTATTAAGACTTGTACCTTTCCTGAGTTTCAGCCTGATCCAGAGAAACACACCAAATGTTTTTCTGGACAATTAAATGGAGGCTGATAAACCATATCCCAGATCCTGAAGGAGAAAATTGTCATGTAAGGCTGGCAACTTGATTCCTTCCAGAGTGACTGGAGAACTGCTTGTGCAGGTGGCTTAAGATAAGGAGACAGGAAACTTTTGAGGTTTTTGGCTAATGGCCTAATGGGGAGCATGGGAAATGCTGGGTCTTGTGGGAAAGGAGGGCTCTGAGCTGAGGTGCTCTGAACCCCACAAGGTTGGAACTTGTAAATAAAGAGATGCTCCTTCTAGCATTAATTGTTGGGTCTTTCACCAGGGTACTATGTGAACAGGCCAGTCTGCTTGCTTACAGTTTTGACAAGCTCTGTAACAAAAGAGCCCAGCCTGGGTTTTCCCGTTGCTTTATCTATAGTAAGCCCTTCCTTGTTTCACTGTTCCCAGTTTTAACAAACATACACTCAGTATGTTCACTTGGACTCATGTCATGAAATCTTTCCGGAAAAAAAAAAGAGCAAATGTTTAATAAGCAATGTTTGCCATGCCATGCAGGTAAATCTCTCAGCTCTCTTACAACTACAGGCTCCTTTTCTAATTTCTTTTAAGCGATTAAGAGGGAGGTAGAAAGCTTTTCCTGAATTTGCTGAGTCTTGCTTTTCTTAAGGTCAAAATAGCCCACATGCTAAAGCAGCACGTTTTGTTATCACACTAAAGGAGTCCATTTACTTGCATGCATCAAAGCCCCATCAAAGGTGTTGGTAAACCAAATAAATAAATAAATAAATAAGGATTTATTAGTTGTGGAAATGGCAGCAAGTCCAAAGTCACAGGTAAGCTCAAAGACCTGGCTCCCAGATGGCTTCCCAGGGATGGGTTATACAGAAGAAAATTATTACTTTTGGTGGCTAAAGGAGGAGGGGTCATGGGCTCTACTGATTGGTTGGGGCCAGGGTGGAGAGTAGTTGATCACTGTATCAGGTCCTGATGTCAGCCACGGCAATGTTTTGTCTGGTGTCATGGGCTTGGGGCTGAAACACAACTGAGGTCAATATGTTATCTTGAGCTTGATTGAAACTGATTCTGTGGTCAACAGATCTGAGCTTTTGGTCTTACGATAGTTTGATACTGACCAGAATCTGATGTCCTAAGGGCTTTATGATTAAGGAAGGGAGTGAATAGATGGAAAGGAGAAAGGGTCATATTAAAGAAATAGAATTTCTGCATGGTTACAACTCTAAACCCCCTCAACACCCAATTAACTTTCTTTAGGCTGATTAAACTATAGTATCTTTGGGGTTAACTTTTCTACTAGGCTTAAAATCCTAACACTGTGTCAGTTTCTTCAAGGTAATCTCTCATCTTACAGGACTATAAATTGTCATTGCTTCTATCAGTTGTATGTTATTCATTTTAAAATAAGAACTGTAACAACAAACTTTCATCCTGCCAGAGTATCAAATGAAAGTCCCATTCAACATGGTCCAGCTTTTCTTCAAGCAAACATATTATTTTCTAATAACAGAAAATGTGTAGCAAAAATAAAATCAGGTAATCACCATTTTATCATTTCCCAAGTGTTGGATAACTTTTCTCATTGATATTATATGAAAAAGCCCTATGACATTCAGCACTGTTGTAAAGATTGTTGTTGAGGACATGTGTATAGATGTAGGTATAAACAAAGCTAACCCCATATTTGTATCCCAAATTAAAGTTTCATGCTGTGACCTTTGATGAACTTCACTGACCTTAGCAAGAATTTCAAAGCTTTGTAGTTCTTGATTACCTGTGTTTCTTAAAATGTAGCCATAAATATTTTTGTTAGTAACAGCTGGCATGCCATGACAATGGAGATAAATGTCTAACTGGTGATAGTATTGACTATAAACAATCATCTATCACAAGACCACCAGGAGGTATGACCCCTAGAGCAACTGCATTCTTCGTCCCTTTGTCCTCATTAGTCATTAGTGTTAAGGTAGTTAGTGACATGAGCTGTGAAAGAATTCACAAAGAGAAGAAAGTGTAGAGAATAAAGTTTTTATTCACTCTCCAAGAAAGGAGAGGGGCATGGTGTAGAGAGATACACCGGCACTGAGGGGTGGGGGCTTTGAGTTCTATTGGATTATAACTAGATTTTAAAAAGGTGGGGGCATGGCTGTTGTGTGGCCCCTAGGCTGTTGAGGCATGATAACAGAGGCTGCAGTTTGTTCCAGTGTTATCTTCTGCCTGTGGCTGTAGGGAGTGGTTAGTTCTTTTCATGCTTTCTGGTATTCCAGTCCTGAGGGAATAACCTCAGAAGAGTAAAATGGAAGTCAAGTTTAACAAGGTCACAGGCCTGCTCAGCTAATGGTGCCACAATCGCAAATGACTCTAGCTTTACCTTTTCAATTAGTACCTGAGTTAAACTATATGAGTAAATAATGTACTATAACAGGAGTTTGTTAGTGGAGAATAATATGCAAAACTGGGCTGGTTGTCTGCTCAGACCCAATTTTCCGTAAGAAAATTACCATATAATAAATTCTATTACATTCCATGGAATCATCTTTTGGTCTAAAAACACTGTAACAGTGTGCAGCCAAGGGAGAGCCCACAAATGGGGATTTGTAATGGGGTCCAGAACTCAGGCTGTCCAGGAAATATTAGGAATATACATATATATATATATATATATATATATATATATATATATATGATGTTCTAACTTCCACAAGTCTGAACTGAGGGATGGGATGATGGAGCAGGGCCATTGAGAGCTGTTTCAAATAGCAACAGCTTTGTAGCTAACCTCTGGCATGGTCATTTCACATACCTATAACCTTTAACTGGTTTTATAGATATGTTAAATAGCTGTGGCCATGCTTTGAGCCAGGGGGATGGGAGTGAATTCAATCCATGAGGTAACTGGGGGGCAACTCCCCCTGGTTACAGCCCCTGCATGAGAGCTTGGAGATGACTGGCTCCACACCATGGGTCCACATCTGCCTGGACTTATTATGGCAGCCCAGTAAAGCTGGAAAAATATGGGAATGCTGGCAAGTATAACTGGTTGTGGGAGGAGTTGGAAATGGGGCTGCAGAGGAAGATTGGTGCTGGGATTTAAATCTAGGTGTGGGAGCCATGCTGGGGCTTTTTTGGGACCATGAGTCTTTGGTGAAAGTTGGGATTGTACAACTTTAGGGTGCGCCCTTTTTGCTATGTGGCTTAGGAAGCAGGAGAGATTTTGCCTTGAAGAAAAGGGGTGAAAGGCTTCTTGATGGTGGGCCATGAGAAGGTGCCACATGGTTTTGGATTAACTGTAGAATATGGCAGTGACACAGCTGATGGTGCCAGAACTGAGGGGCTGCCTGAACCATGGACTTTTTCTTCTTTCCCTGAGATACAATACCCTAGACTGGGCAAAGGGGAGAAGGAAGGACTGTGCATTTTTGGGTATTCTAAAGGACTGCAGTATTTTTAATGGAGACATTAAGTCCTTACTCTAAGTATAACTTCTTATAAATAATCTCTTCCCTTTTTACCAGTCTCTGGCATTGAGAGATGTCTTTCCCTAGTGGCAGGCAAGGTAAACTTAGTATGGCAGGAGACCCCTGGAGCACAAGGGTGGTCCATTTAGTAATAGTGTATCATTCGTCCCCTGCAAGGGTCTATTCTGTAACAACACCTCATTATGGTGGCCTGTATACATTTGCACCACCATCAAAAAACTTGATTTTCTATCTCACAGGATGTCATCTTGTAATGGAGTAGGTCAGAGCATGGGTCACTTGGAAAGAAGGGGAACCCCACTATCCCCCTAAATCTGGAAAAAGGCAGGAGGGTGTGAAGGAAGAATGCCCACAGATGGGAAGGCACATAATTTGATGAACATTGCATAACAAAGGAAGATTAAGAGCCCATGCCTTCTTGAAGGGAGGGGCTGCGGAAGAAGGCTGTTGCCCAGGGCAGAGTGACTCATGACTGAGAGGTGGGAGAGAGCTCATACAGTGCCTGCCTGAGCTTCAGGGGCCACATACCCACCATGGATGCACGTGTGTGGCTAGGATACTCTTGCCCTGACTAAAGATGGCAGCTGAAAGAGGGTCAAAGACACTGGGGAGCTGACAAAACTGGTGGATACTAATGCACCATAGGAAGAGCCAGATGTTCAGCTGTGCTGAGAAACACAAGGTGTGTTTGTTGGGCTAGAGGTGTGGAGGCCCATTGGAAACATCTAATGGCTTGGGGGTAGATTTGAGAAATCTACATTTTAACAAGATTCCAGGTGATGCTAATACACTGGTCTGTGGATCACATTTTCTACAGCAACAATTTACAGTAGAGGTTCTCAGAGGGTGGTTCCCAGACCATCAAAATCAGCACCACTGGAAACTTGGGAAAAATGCACATTCTAGGGCCCCAACCCAGACCTTCTAGATCAGAAACTTGGGGTGGATGTTCATATACAAAGACCCAAAGAAAAACCTGAGACTCAAAATCTACCTCTGAAAGCAGAGGACAGGGAAAGACTACAGAAGGGGGCTGGCCACTTCAATGTGGTGATTAATAGAGTTTATTAAAGAAAGCTCACATACAAGGTGGGCAAATACAGTACAAAGTGGCCCCTCATTTCTTGGCAGGTGCTAGAAAATTATGTAAAGTAAAGGTGTGGATAGTTTTAAGTACAAGTATGTTAATGCTACCAGGTATAGGAATTACTTTACATGCTTGACCAAGTTAGGAACTTATTCCAGGAATCAACACATAGCAGGAGGCAGGGGAAGGATGCTTATTTGTCAGAATGAACATGAGTTACCATCGGACAGTCTCTAAGGGGGGTTTGCAGAAAGCAACATCCATTCTGGCCTGGGGACAGATGGTGATTGGGTCATGGAACTGCATCTCTTTTACAGTAGAGTCCAGCAGAGTGTTTTAGCCCAGGGGTCCCTAAACCCCAGGCCAAGGACCAGTACCAGTCTGTAGCCTGTTAGGCACTAGGCCGCACAGCAGAATGTGAGCGGCAGGCTAAGTTTTGCTCATGTTACTGCCTGAGCTCTGCCTCCTGTCTCCCCCATTCCAACCGCCAGAACCCTATCTCTCCTACCTCCACCAATCCCCTCCCCAATCCCTTGTTGTTGGAAGAACAATTGTCTTCCATGAAACAGCCCCTGGAACCATAAAGGTTAGAGACTGCTGTTTTAACCCACCCTCCAGATGATTCTTATGCATGCTCTAGAGCAACTTTTTGCATCTCATGGCACACATAAACTAATTACTTAAATTCTGCAGCACACCAAGAACATATATATTGATTCATTCATTCCAGACAGTTCTTGTTGTGTTGGCTGTTGTCCTTTTTTTTTAAATGTGATGATCTAAGGAGAAAGAGGTCAGTACCCCTGACTAAATAGCAAGTATTGCATGTTTTAAAAATTCTATAGGCATTACTATTGAAAATCATTGCTCTAGAGAATTTGAGAACCATTGCCCTAGAATTCCAGAGGGAAGGAATCTGACCTATTATTGTGGGAGTAAGACAGAATCAAAGAAAGATCACCTTTGGTTCTATTTATGTTCCAGGTATGAACAATAAAATTAAGATATTGTAATCTTGAAATCTGCACTTACTTGCTTATTAAATTTTTTGTCCCCATATCATCACAAGTAGTAGAACTTAGAACATTTTTAGATATTTGGAAAGTGCACATGCACCACAAAGGTAAGAGAAAAGAGATGACAGGCTGTGGTCCTGGTACAGATGCAGGAGGGCATGCCTAGGGCTGGGGATTAAGGAAAGGGAAAGGGAAACCAGTTGCTCTGAGGACACCATAAAATGGCTAGAGGTCTTAGTGAGAGGATATGTTGAATATGGTAATAATTGCTCCAGTGTCACCACACTAACCCACGACTGCCTTAATGCCTAGATTATGGCAGACAACTGGTCTCAACTGGTCTCTCAGGCTCAGGTTCTACCCCACCCCCCATGGTGAGGCGTTTTGTAGACTCCAACTCCTGCTTACACCAGGTACTCTTGCTTTCCCCCTCTCCTTTTTGCTACAAGCCCCTTTGTCTACTTCCTTCAGCACTCTCTCCCTGTGTGCACCTTTTTTGCTCTTGTCTTGTGCCTTCCCTTATGCTGGCTAGTCACAGAACAGACATTTTAGTCATCTGGTAGCTCAGCCTCCATCTGTTGGTCCTGGGGTATAGATTCTTGTCCTCTCCCTTGCATCCAGTTAAATTCAACATACATTGTTTACCTGGGCAAGAGATGCCAAGGGGGAATAAAACACAGTCTGTTCTTAGGAAGCAAGTTACAACTCCTGGGAACTAGCCACCACCATGTAACTAAGTGCCATGAAAGAGACTCCAGCCCACACTCAGTTCTCCTATTCTGGCTGGCACATTTTAGCCTATAAAATTACACATGAGTCCACTAGTCTTCAAAAGGTGTGTGCTGCTTTCCTACTAAGTTTTTTTAGTAGAGTCAGCCTCTGTCACTTCCTTGCATCTTACACAGAGCCTGAAACACACTGAGTGACCACAAAGCATGCCCGTGGAGCTCATGCTTGCTGTATGACAAATGTCCTTATGCTTCTGGTAGAAGAAAAGCTGATATTGGAAGGTTGCTCAGAGATGATCAATGTCTGTGTAATATTTAGAGTTCAGAGTCTTTAGAAAGTTGGCTCACAATTACAAATTGCCTTACATCTATGTTTAAGAAAAGCCTTTTTTAAAGCACCACTTGAAAACACTTGACCTGTTCAATCACTATCACTCATATACAAAAAGCTTCCACATTCTGGCCAATGTTACTATAACATGAATAGAAATGGCCAGGAGAGGCCATGTTCAAACTTTAAACATTGTTAACATGCTGCTCTCATGTCCTCTTGAAGACCTGGTACAGAAGGCTTTTGGCTCCTAGGATATGCTATGCAATAGCTTCTTTGAATATTTCCTTCAGAAGTGAAAATGTCTCATGAAGAAAAAAGGACGAATGTCTGTGTGGAAGATACTAACCTGATATTTGGCAGGTCCGTTTGATGTAAGTGCTTTTATTAACCTGTGAGCTGAGTCCGTGCTTACTCCAAAAGGCACAATCACACTCCAAACCCAAAAATGCATTAAAAAGTTGATTGATTTGTATACCATGACATGAGCTAATTTTTCTAGTGTATTTGGTCATACACATCTAGCACTTAGCGGTTGCTTGGTAAACATCTGCTAATTGAATTCATGAAACACAAACCCTTCCCCAAGGTTGGTGCCTCACACAACACAAGCCATGTGGCCTGTAGAAGGGAGAGGAGCCTAAAAGAGAACCTTGTAGGGATGCCAGCACAGGGCTCTGTCTGCATGCAGGGAGAGATTCTGAGGCATAGTCTCTGTGATACAGCCCTGGAGAGAAGGAAGGCCCAGGACTGAAACCCACAGTCTGCTGTCCCTCCCCAGTTGTGTTCCAGGACTCCTCTCCCTCTTTATAGCCAGTTATAATTGTAGGAGAAGAACACCATCTGCTGGGGTGCAGAATAATTTTTCAAATATTTTTGACCATGATCCACAGTAGGAAAACATTTTATTTTGTGAACCAGGAAAGACACCAACCAACATATAATTAAAACAAAGGTTTCACAATACAAGTTACTTTTACTATACAGGATGTGCTGATTCTAGCTCACTGCTTCCCATTAGAGAAAAATGTGGCCTATTCCACTGATTTCACGATCCACTAATGGGTGAAACCAGCATTTTGAAAACAACCACACAGTGATCCACTGGAAGGATGGGCTCAGGCACTCCATCTCAGGGACCCTTCAGTGAACGAAGGGTGATTCTCCCTCAGGCCCATACCACGTAACACTTTCAAATCACAGGAGAGTGAGAATTTGAACAAGAAAGCTTCAAGAAGAGGTTTTTCTGTCTATATCTAAAATATTATATTAAAAATAAAATATAATAACATTCTTAACCATGACCTTCCCATAGACCGTTTTCAAATAATCTTTGAAAATCTACACAACAGAGTTTAGGGACTGCTGCCCCAAGTGGCTGCTCTCTGCTTCTTCCACTAATAGGGAGAAATACATCCTAGAGGAGAGACTTCTTCACTGATCCATGGGAGGGCAGGGTCAGAGAGTTAGGACACTTCAAGGGGACTTGAAAGCATCACCCTGCAGGAGTAATCTAGTGCCAAAGCAGAACTTTTCCAGCATGTTGAGTGATCCTTGTTTACTTGTACTTTACAACTGAGCAAGTTGTAACCTCCAGGGGGCGCCATTCACACAGACCATGTCGTGAATGAGGGCCTCTGGGAACAGGTTTAAGTTTCAAACTGTAAAAAACAAAACAAAGTTACAGAGTTGTTGGTCAAAATGTCCAACATTCTCTTTCACCCTTGACATACATAGAAACCAAAACAGCATGGTACTGGCATAAAAACAGACACATAGATCAAGGAACAGAACAGAGTCCAGCCCTGGCTGGTATGGCTCAGTGGACTGAGTGCCCCGCTTTCCAAGCAAAGGGTCACTGGTTGGATTCCCAGTCAGAGCAGGTGTCCGGGTTGCAGGCCAGGCCCCCAGTAGGGGGCATGTGAGAGGCACCCACACATTGATGTTTCCCTCTCTCTCTCCTTTCCCCTCTCTAAAAATAAGTAAATCTTAAAAAAAAAAAGAATAAGGAGCCCAGAAATAAACCCACACCTTTATAGTACATTAATATTCAACAGAGAAAGCAAGGAAGCATCTGATGGACCAAAGATAATTTATTCAATAAACAGTGTAGGGAAAAATGGACAGATATGTGCAGAAAAATGAAACTAGACCACCTTGTTATACTACACATGAATAAATCCAAAATGGATTAAAGACTTAAATGTTAGACCTGAAACCATAAAAATCCTAGAATAAAAACATAGCAAAATCATGGACATAGCTTGTAGCAGTATTTTATCAGATATATCTCCCCAGGCAAGAGAAACAGAAAAAGTAAACAAATGGGACTACATCAAACTATTTTTCACAGAAAAGGAAAACATCAACAGCAATTTAAAAAAACCCACAGAAATGTTAAAGGGACTTATGTAAGAAAAAGAAGATCAAAACTGTGAATGGTAAAATGACAACAAACTCACAACTATCAATAACTGCACCTAAAAAAAAAAACTGAGCAAACGACTAGAACAAGAACAGATTTGCAGAAATAAAGATTACATGGAGTGTTATCAGCAGGGAGGTGGAGGGGGGAGAATGGGGGAAAAGTACAGGGAGTAAGAAGCATAAATTGTGGGTACAAAATAGACTGAGGAAGGTTAAGAATAGTATGGGAAATGGAGAAGCCAAAGAAATCGTATGTATGACCCATGGACATGAACTAAGGTCGGGGAATGATGGTGAGAGGGTGGTACAGGGTGATGGGTAATAAGAGGGAGAGGAAAACGGGGCAACTGTAATAGCATAATCAATAAAGTATATTAAAATTAAAAAATATTTTATTGGATCAATGCTGTCATTATCCTCGGTTCCCTGTATATACACCATTATATTTATATTCAAAACATAAAAACAAAATACACCTTTGATCTCATCTCTCTGTATCTTATTAAATGTAAAATGAGCAACCATATTTTCAAAGACTAGGAGAATGAAGACTTGTAAAACCTCCCAAGAGCACATTCTGTGAGGTGGGATTTTATGAGGCTAAAATGATCATATCTGAGGCGGTAAATGAAAAAAATACACACAGAAAGATTGGTACACTTTCTTTTTGTAACTAGGTTGAAAAACAATCATGTTGACAAGTTACTGGACAATTTGCTAAATATCAACCACTTTCTAATTCCTCCCAACAGCATTAGTTCCCCCTTTCAGTCCTATGACCTACAGACCTGTTTTCTCTGAAGTCCCAGAACTGTGGGATGACGCAATTTGGTTGGCCATGATTGTGGCAGGCGGCGATATGCTGATGATGGTGTAGGTGTAGCCAGCTGCGTTTCCTCCTGTGGTCCCCTCTGTGTTTCTGCTTCTAATGAAACCTCTCTGTGTGGACTGTCTCCACCGCAGTAGTTTCCAAGCCGCAGCTCTATACTTCTTTGAAATGAGGTTGTAGAGGATTGGGTTAATGGATGCACTTAGATAGAAAAGTTGCAATGCAACAATGTTAAAGTACTGAGAAAAGTACATCATCTGAGGATCTTCTGTATTTATGTACATGATTCTGCCAACGTGGAAAGGCAACCAACAAATTATAAATGCCAGAACCACCACCACTGCAAAACAAGACACAGGCACCAGAATTAGCTAAAGCGATCAAAAAGAGAAAAAGGGATCCCTGAAAAGCCATCGGAAGTAATAAGTAATAACAAAACAAATTCAGTAAAGCTTTGACCTAGCCAAATCCCCACCCCAGAAAACCACCAGACTGCAGACCGCATCTATATTTGCTTTAAAGCTGAATATTTGGCTCATGTATGTGTTATCAAGGACATAAAAACAGAAGGAGCTGTTTCTCCTAACAAGCTGACAGGTTTCCTTCACCACAGCCATTTAAAAGACAGAACTCTGTTGGAAAAAAAACAACAATACTGCGACAGGTCTTCACAATCTTAATTTTGGAACAGGCATGGTTCACTTTAACCTTCAGGAAACCTTAGCATTAAGAAAAGAAATTTTAACTTAATGTGATCTACTTTATCTTCTCAAGGATTCTGTGAGATCCACATCCGCAGTATCTAGTGGGGACAGGCAGTTGCCTTAAGAGCCTCCAATTTCCTGTCCTGGATCAGCCTGGCTCGCTGATTCTAGAGGCTCTGTAAAATCATTGCTGTTTAGCGGACCTGGGTATCCTACCCTCAGGGATGCCTTAGGGCGTCCTTAGCTAGGGGAGGTGCCAAGGTCTGGGAGACTAGCGGGTTGGTGTATTTGGAACACAGGTGTCTCCACTTACGCAAGACACCGACCGTCTGCCGGTGGTACTTCTCCCTCCCAGAGGTGGCCAGGCCACGCAACGGTCCCCGGTTCCTCCACAGCTCCCGCCCGATGAGTCCGTAAAGGATGCCGAGGCACAGGAAGGGCAGAAAGAAGTAGGAGGTGGTGATCCACATCATAACACGCAGCACGCCCAGCTGGGCAGGACTTGGCCGGCACTCACGGCTGAACAGCGCTGCTGCTTCGTCTACCTGGCGCCACGACAGCGAGGATAGAGTTAGCAGCACTCGAGAAGACCTGAGGGGCGACTCCGTAGGTGGTGATGAGGTGCGTGGTGAGGGGGTGAGCTGCGTGGTGCTGTTAAGGTCTGAGAATGCGTTTACACCTGGGTCCTGCTCAACGCCCACCAGAAAGAAGAATGGCCCAGCAGATATCAGCGCCACGGCCCAGAGGGCTGCGATGAGTGCGCGGACGCGGGCCCGGGTGATGAGAACGCGGGCTCGGAGCGGGCGACAGATGGCGAGGTAGCGCTCGACGCTGAGTGCCGTGATGTGCAGCAGCGTGGCATAGGTGCATCCCTCGCCCAAGTAGAGAGAGAAGCGGCAAAGCAGTGGCCCGAAAACCCAGGGCCTCGAGCGCCATAGGCGGTACAGGTCAAAGGGCAGCCCGAGCAGGATAAGTAGGTCAGACACCGCCATGCTGCCCAGGTACAAGTTGGTGGTGGTCCGCATCTCCCGGTAGCACCCAATCAGCAGCACTGTCACCACATTGCCGCATATACCGATGACGAACAGGCCCAGGCACACGGTGGTCACTGGCACCAGTGCCCTCAGGGGGAAGGGTGAGCAGCGGTGCTCATCGCAGGGCAGCCCCGTGGCCCATGCAGGCTCCCGCGCGCCCTCCTCACTGTCGCTGCTGTTCCAGGAGCTGCCCATCGGCATGCTGAGGTGGGCCAGGAGCCTATCGCATGGCCCCGCTGACGAAGCACTCCTTTGGCAGCTCACGCTGGGCAGGTGAGCTCAGCCTTTGCAGGCTCTACAAGAGCCCGGGCAGCACTGCTCAAGCCCTGCCTCACAGAACACAGCTCTGCAAGGTTTGCTTTCAGGCTCGATCCATCAAGTGACGCGCAGTCTCCCCTCCTGGCCACCGTCTGCCCCACTCTCACTCTCTCCTAGGCCCGTGGTTTTCCAGGGCACTTTCTTCTCCACCAAGTGGAACTGGGCGGGGGAGGGGCCGCAGTGCACCAGTCCCGCCCAGTCCTAGGGAGCGATTTCTGAACCCTAGTGCCATTGGTTACGCTCAGCAGAGCGCTGGCGCTTTTGTTAGTCTAGTAGAGTGGACACCTTCTGAGGGATGTCAGCTGGTGACTGCTTCCTGACGTTTAGGGAAGACTGCTGCAATACTAAAGAGTAGGGGAGAAGTTTAGACCAGAATCTAGAGTTCCTCCCAGATTCTAGTTATGGTTCTACAACCGAGTGATCATGGATCCGCCTCAGCTTTACCATGCCCAGTTCTCTTTTGTAAATTATGGAGTGATGCTGGTGGAGCTGACCAAATAATTTCAGCAATCTCTAATTCTGAGATCTATGGGCATGACCATATCTACTCATCTTAAAGAACAAGGCTTAAGCATTTACTTGTACATTTGGGTACTTAAACGGGTGCTATATTGTACCTATGTACAAAATATTTTACAAACTTAAAACAACACTATTTGCCAACACCAGAAAGAACTAAAATTCTGGGGGAAAGACTCAAACTGAGTCAATTCATGTGCTTTTAATGTCAATAGCTGACGCTGGTTTAGTACTCAGGATGTACTTCATTTAATCATGTCCTTAGGAGCTGGTGAGCAAAGTGGGATTCCTTTGAGATCACACTGACAGCAAGACACTGGACTGGGATTTCAACCCTAGTCAGCCTGATTCCAGGGCCTTCAGGTCCCCGTGATGTCCCCCCAAACTGCCTGCTGTGCCTCCAAAGTCATTCTAGCTTTGCAGTCCTGACCCCAAACACCACAGATTGCTTTGGAACTTTTCTGGGAGTTCTTTAATCTCTTTGTGTGCATGGACATCGTCTCCATTTCCCCACCCAACCTTCTGTGGCTTAGATCCTCAAATTCTTTTTCCCAGAGTTTCCTTCTCCTTTCTGAAACTGAAACTTGGTGTTGCCCCAGAGACATACTTCCCTGCAGTCCTCTCTCACACACAGGAGACATGGGCTTAGAGGAGGCATACCTGTCACCTTCCTCATCATTGCTATTTCCAGCAATCCTAAAATTTGGTCTTGAATCTAAGTTCCTCAGACTTTCCAGTCCTCCCTCATCACTCAGCCCGAGGCATCACAATCTGAGAATTTTATTGCCTGTCTCTCACTCTCTCAATCTATAAATTTTATATCCCAAAATATGAGTCTGGCAATGACTTGGGCTCTGCTTTCTATCAGTGATCTTGCCCTTCACCCCATATCAGGCATTGGCTTCTATGGACATCCCTTACATATTTAATAATTTTATGTAATCTTTTTAAAAATTTTAAAAAGATTTTATTTACTTATCTTTAGAGGGGAAAGGAAGGAGAGAAGGCGAGAAATATCAATGTATTTTTGCCTCTTGTGAGTCCCCTGCTGGGAACTGGCCTGCAACCCAGGCATGTGGCCTGACTGGGAATCGAACTGCGATCATGTGGTTCACAGGCCCGTGCTACACCACTGAGCTACACCAATCTTATGTAATCTTTATTCAAGGGTCTGTGAGCCCTCTTTCATTTCCATTTCAGTCACTTCAGTTTCTGACTTCTCCCAGCATTTTTCTAGCTCACTTTCTCTAATGCCTCAACTGCTGCAATCCAGTGACGCTGGGACCTTCAATAGGTTGCTCCTCTCTTTCCTCGTCTCTCACACACCTCGGATCTTTACCCAATTTAAACTCCATTAGTGACTCTGTTGTCAACCTGTCTCCTGGAGCAGAGCACAATTACAACCCTAGGTAAGCAGAATTCTCTGCCTATCCGTGCACACTCCCAAATAGCTGTTGTTTCACTTGAAATTACAACCTCTAGAGTGGCACTTAGTGGTTCTCTGCCCCCCACCACTACCGTCCTCATACTTAACCCTATTCATTTGGTCTCCTACCCTCCAGACCAGTCTTTTGAACATCCTCTTCTCTCCTCAGTCCCTAAGAAATCCTCCTCCTCACTCTCAGCTGGTGATTGTACACTCTGACTCTCAGAAACAATAGAAGCAATCAGAAGAAAACTTCTACATACTCTCACCACCACACACACACATCTTCCCGCATCTTCCCCCTGGACAGAAGAATGGAGTGGGTGGTACTTAAACCTGAAGTCAGTTCTTCCCCTACAGTACTTCATTCACTTCTTCAAGGACATTGCTCTTGCAGCCCTCTCTCCTGTAATCATCACATTTTCTCCCTCTTCTGGTTTGTTTTCATGTTTTGAGCAAAACTCCTTAAAAGACTTTTTCATGTTTTTTCCCTCCTGCCCTCCTCCTCTAAGCAGAGAAATTGTAATTTCTTCATCTATAATTGATCTGATCTTATTTTGCTTACCTACTGGGTAACCTACTGGGTAACAAGATAAAATTAACTATCTAGCCCAAGTAAAATATAGCCTAGTTGGAGGAATTAAACAGTCCCTCTTCAGGGGTGTCAGGCTCATTTTCACTGGGGGCCACATCAGCCTCACAGTTGCCTTCAAAGGGCTGAATGTAATTTCAACTCCTTAACAGTTAAGGAGTGGTTACACTTACATAGTCCTAAAATTATTTTGGCCCTTTGAAGGCAACTGCAAGGTTGATGTGGCTGTGGTGAAAATGAGTTTGACACTCCTGCTCTAGGCAATGTGCAGCTCTAGTGGATAACATGGGTATCCTTTCCCACACTTTCTTCTTCATTCTTAGCCTTTATGTAAGTGGGTCCAGGTGTATGGAGGAACAACAGCCAGGTGGCTTAAAGGTCCTTATGAAACCAGAAGGGATAAGAGCATCTCATTTCACGTTGGTTCCTGGGTGTGCCTGGGCTGCCATTTGTTACATGCAGTTTAATAGCCCTTTCCTGTCTGACCATCAGCTGCTCTGCTAAAACCAGAGGCAGAGATCTCTGGCTAGTGAATATGTGGTCCCTTTCTTTGACATAAGTGATACTTTTGGGAGCGCCTGACCCCTTCCCCCTTGCCTCTCATAGGCTGCAAACCTCTGAATCTCCTTTTTTTTTCTATTCTACTACATGGTTTTGTGGTCTCCCCAGCCTCTGCTGAGGAGTCTCTCACTCCTTTTTCCACCTACCACTGAAAGAGGAGAGAAAGGCTGAGTCTCAGATTAGTGCCTGTGCCATACAGGTTCACCATGCTAACTATAACCTGTAGACTATTTTGTGCTACTCACTCTCTATTTACATCTCTCTCCTCTGTTTCATTCTCTCCATACAGGCTATTACCAATTGACCTGCTGTTTAATTTCCTTAGCTATTTGTTATCTGTCCCTATCCATTTCCCAATATCATATGGTTTGGAAGGGAGGGCTTTAATCTGTTGTGTTCCATGCTCGTTCCCTAGTGCCTGGCTCAGTACTTGGTACAAAGTGAGAATTTAATAAATATTTGCTAACTCGGGGAATGAATAAGCTTCTGCTCTTTACAATGCTTTACCATTCACAACAGTTGGGAATAGTACTCTGATTATAGTGGTGCTCAGTTAATGTTGTTTGATAATTTAGTTCAAGATAGAATACTGATATCAAGAGACGGAATCAATGCAGGCTTTTTCTGCAATATAGGTACATTGCAGCTCAAGTATGACTGGGCCCACAAGGCAGATCTAAACCCTTATAATGGCTCTACATTCCATGTTTTAGGAAAAAATAGGACCAGATATCTGGGGAACGACTATAACTGCTTTCTATACAAAGTATTTCTTTGTTTTTTTCCTTCTCATTTTTTTGAAAAGGGTATTTCTCAGAGGGCTCAAACAAAAAGGGATAGGAAACTGTTGAGGTTCATTAGAGACCCACTATTTGAATTGTTGCCAGTACTTCAAGGCAGGGGCTTCTTTGTAGCAGTAGGGTTGAGCACCGGGAGTGTGGCTCCATAAGGCCACAGATTCATTCCCAGTTGGGAGAGTGGTTTCTCCAAGCAGATCAAAAAGAAAGAATGGCAGAAGCCCCTGTAGCTCTTCAGAGTCCCGTCATCTGGAATTAGGGAGACACTGAGAGTCCTGGTTAGCTGAAAGCACCTAAAGCACACAAGTTTGTGACCTCTTTTCCAAAGTCCTGTCTCATTGCAATAACAGAAACTAAGAGGTTTTTGTTTTTTTCATAGGGACTTTCATCTACTGGAGTTGAAAATTAAGAAGTTTAGAAATTTTTCATTCAGGTGACTCATCTAGGGTGTGAGCAAGCTTATTTGTCAATTTGACCAAATCTAGAGTGAATATGCCCTCCCACTTCATACTGGTCCTTTTAACTAAAAGAGAAAGGTCTCAATTCGGCCAGTTGATAAACAGAGTTAAAAGCTATTTAAATGGAATCAACATCTAAAGGATAACCAGCCCTGGCCAGTGTGGCTCAGTTGGTTGGAATGTCGTCCCATAATCAAAAGGCTGTGAGTTTGATTCCATGTCAGGGTATTTATCTAGGTTGTGGGTTCAGTCTTTAGTCCAGGTGCATAAGGGAGGCAACCAACTGATGTATATCTCTTATATTGATAATTCTTTGTCTCCCTTTGTCTCTCTTTAACAACAGTGACAAAATATCCTTGGGTGAGGATTAAGAAAAAAAAGGAAAATCAGAATTTTCTTTGAAAACAATCTGAATTACAACAGTCATGAGCAAGTTCATCAGACTTTTGTGAGCAGCTTGAATTTTGTTCCAATCAGTAGGCTTTGGGAAAGCCTTGTTATTGCCTGATTATATAATAAGTCAAGACTACAATTGGGAGTGGCTACCCAACTCTAAAGATGGTTGTAATGCAGCCAACAGTTTCTATTACATTCTACCAGAAATTATGTGTGTTGATCCATTCATAATAAGTGCACTCTGTAAATTTTAACCGGTCACCTACAAGGGGGATCCCCAAATGGAATTTATTTATAAAAATTATATACTTATTCTTACATGTTTAAACTTCAAGCACCTTCAAAGTACTTTTCCATTTGATATAATAAACCTATTGAGATTTTTTTCAGCTAATAAAAAATTTTAATGTTTTATTATGCTATTACTGTTGTCCCAATTTTTCCCCCTCCCACTTGTCCCCCACTTCCATTGTTAATCCCCATACCATTGTCCCAGTTCATGGGTCCTTCATATATGTTCTTTGACTAATCCCTTCACCTTCTTTCAGTCAGTCCACTCTGCCCTCCTCCCCTCTTTCATCTGTCAGTCTATTTCATGATTTTATATGAAATATAAAATTTTCATGCCTCTGGTTCTATTTTGCTCATTAGTTTGTTTTGTTCACTAGATTTCTCTTGTGAGATCACACGATATTCATCTTTCACTGACTGTCATATTTCACTTAGCATAATAGTCTCCAATTCTGTCCATGCTGTCAAAAGGTGGGGAATATTTTTCTCTGCTTCATAGTATTCCATCGTGTAAATGTACCAGTTTATGAATCCACTCATGTACTGATGGGCACTTAGGCTATTTCTAAATGTCAGCTACTGTAAATACTGCTGCTATGAACATAGAGGTGCATAAATTCTTTTGATGTGGAACTTTGGAATTCTTAAGGGTATATTCCCAGAAGTGGAATCACTGGGTCAAACACAGTTCCTTTTTTAAATTTTTGAGGAAACTCCATACTGTTTTCCACACTGGCTGCACCACTCTTACATTCCCACCAATAGTGCACTAAGGGTTCCATCTCCCCACATTCTCACGAGCACCTGCTGTGTGTTGGTTTATTAATGATAGCCATTCTGACAGGTGTGAGGTGATACTTCATTGTGGTTTTAATTTGCATCTCTCTGATGGCTAGTGATATTGGATATTTTTTCATTTGTATGTGGGCCTCTGTTTGTACTCCTTGGAGAAGGGTCTGTTCAGATCCTTTGTCCATTTTTTAATTGGATTGTTTGCCTTCCTGGTGTTGTCATGAGTCCTTTATGTATTTTGGAGATTAAACCCTTGTACAGTGTATCATAGCAAACATGTCCTTCCATACAGTTGGTTCTCTTTTCATTTTAATGATGGTTTCATTAGCCACACAAAAGCTTGTTAATTTGATGTAGTCCCATTCATTTTTTCCTTTATTTTCCTTGCATGGGAGATACATCAGCTAAAATATTGCTATGTGAGATATCTGAAATTATACTGCCTATGTTTTCCACTAGAATTTTTATAATATCATGATTTAAGTCTTTTATCCACTTTGAGTGTGTTCTGGTGTATGGTGTAAGTTGGTGGTCTAGTGCCATTTTCTTGCAGGTACCAGTCCAGTTCTCCTAACACAATTTATTGAAGACACTCTCTTTACTCCATTGTATGCTTATGCCCCCTATGTCAAATAGTCATTGACCATATAGGTGTGGGTTCCTAACACAATTTATTGAAGACACTCTCTTTACTCCATTGTATGCTTATGCCCCCTATGTCAAATAGTCATTGACCGTAAAGGCATGGGTTTATTTCTGGACTCTTTATTCTGTTCCATTGACTATGCGTCTGTTCTTACACCAGTACCAATGACTTGTAGTATACTAGTAATCCTTCCAACTTGGTTCTTAAGATTGCTGAGGCTATTTGAGGTTTTTGGTTCCAAGTAAAATTTTGGAGTATTTGTTCTAGATCTGAGAAATATGCCATTGGTATTTTGATATATGATTTCACTCATATGTGAAATCTAACGAACAAATTGAACTGAAAAGCAAAATAGACAGACTCATAGGGATTAGGATGACAGCTAAAGAGGGGTCTAGGGAGTGGAGAGATTAAGCAAAAAAGGGAAAAGGACTCATGAACATGCAGAAGTGTGGTGATTGCTGGGGGAGGGGGGAGGGGAGTATAAGGAGACTAAATGGTAATGGAATAAAGAATGTGTTTAATTTTGTCAAATGAAAAAGTCTATTTTTGCTTATTAAAAGACTATCAGGGAGAAAAATAATGAGTAAATATTCCTAAGAGCAGATATATTATCTTAAAAAGTATATAAATATAGAGCATTTAAAAAGCTCTTTTAAAATTATGCCTTAGCATCACTTATGTTAATGGTAGGTGGTTAGGTTACAGGATGACAGATTATAGGCTTTGGGGAATCATTTTCGTCTCAGTCTGTTTGCCTAAGACACCATATACATGGAGATTCACTTGCAGAGAATTCATTCATTATGATGGGGTTATTTTTGTGTTGGAAACTAGCTCCTAGAATGCTCAAACATGATGTGTCTATTTCCTGTTTTTAATTTATGGGGAAAAATAAATGGTTAAAACTGTAAATTAGTGTCATATACTTTTCAGGGTTGGACTCATACTTAGCTGCTTCTGTGGATTGATGCTCCAGCTATTGTTAACATAAGAACGTTTTGTGTAATATTGATGTAACCTGACAGCCAGGGAAGGTGGACTGAACATGTGTGTGAATAATGACAACTTCACTGTACTAGTCAGTGAGGCAGCAGATGCTGTTGACTAAGCACAAGTACTTTATGGTCATCACATTCAAAATGACTAAGAGCAATGAATCTGCATCCAATTTTGTATTAACCTTGAACATTCCTCCACAGAAACTATTTGGACTATTCAGACTTTCAGGGATGATGCAATGAGTGCAGAGCAACTAAAAGTGTGACACAAACACTCCAAAGACGGTCAAGAATCTGTTGAAAGTGATCCACATTCTGGAAGGCTTGCAACATATAAAACATCTGAGAATGTTCAATGTGTACAGGCTGCAATCATCAAAGGCTGGCGACTGACAGTGTGAGACCTAGAAGCTGATTAGGGGATTCCAAAAAACTACTATGATTTTGATGCAGGGTCTTGGCATGAAATATGTTGAGGTAAAATTCATTCTGCAGCTTCTGCTACCAGAGAAGGAACACATCCTGCTGCAGCTGCTAGTGACTTGATTCAAACCACTACAAATGAACCAGATTTCCTCAGGAAGATCATAACTTTGAAGGGAACTGCGATATCATTGTCCTGTGTACAATGTTGTATTGTATCTTCTTCAATAAAAGTCCATTTTTCATATTACATGGCTAAATACATTCTGGACAGCCTTTGTACACAAAATCTCTCTTCCCCAGCTTAACATTTATAATTTTATTGTTGTGCCTGCATTTGGGGCAATCAGAAAGCTACTTGGATTTTAAAAAAGCAATGTATCCCCAGATTAAGTCTGTGGAATGGAAATTTTAACAGTAGATGAGTGAGAGGGAATGTTGAACTTTCTTGTGGAGGGCAGACTTGGGGGCAAATGGCAGTGCCAGCACAGGTTCTGAGTCCCTGGAGGTGGGAGAAAGGAAGTAGTAGGAAATACGTAAAAGTACAGAAAGATGAGAAGTCAGAGATTTTCTTTGTAAAGGAAAGTTTACACCTAAGACTCATCCTTATACTTTCTATGTATAAAGAAAGCAAGATATTTAATGAACTACACAAAATCAAGTCACTAGAATAAAACTTTGCATTTTATTCTTTAATCTACTGGTATTTACCTTCTTGAATATGGGTCCTCAAATCTTCTGTTGGGAAAATTATTGTAAGCATATCTGCAAGAGTGGATACTTTCACATTATCCAAATGAGGCAGCAAATAATGGATGTAAGTGAATACAATAAACATATCTCAAAAAGAATGATACAACTTTTATTTTCCATGGGTTTTAAAGGTACTTTCTGTTACATAGTTTATGTATTTTAATGAGATATTTTAAATATGTATCAAGTTCAACCTTATACAATTTTAAGATGATATGTTTGGTAGTGTATCTATAATCTTTAAGTTTAGAGTTTTTGGAATGTACAGTATATGAGGTAAAATCAAGATTACATTAAAATTGTCTCTTCACTAATTTTGCAGTGAGGCTCAAATGGCAAGTACACTATTAAATGACATTTACTATCAAAAATAGGAGTTCATTTGCATTACTATGAAAAACATAAGCCACTGTTAACTGCCACAGTGGCACATTTTACCATTTTAGACATTCAACTATTATAGAAATCTCTGGGCTATTACACTCAAACTCATTTGTACTGCCAAATGTGGCACCTTTAAGAAGTTTCTAGAAAACAATCACAATCGTTTCTTTTTGGGGAAGTCATCAGCCTATACGTAAGAGATTAAATTTAAACAAAATGTAAACATACAGTATATTATAGTGACAGATCATTCTTACCACTTAGAAAGGCCAAGTTTATCCATTTCTCTTTTGAACAAAGGTTAATGTTTTTTTCTACAGCATGGATCGACATAAAACAATTACAACACATGCCCATCCTAATATAAGATAAATTCTTCAGAGATCTTCAAAGTACAAAACATATGTCCTTTATCAAAGACTGACACAATTGCTTGGTAATCACTAAAATGCTAACTTTAGCAACTAAAAATTAGTGATTCACTATCCTAAAATTCAAATAAATTAAAAAGGCTAGTTACAAGTGTTTTACAGATAACAGATATGCTAAAATGAGAATTTCAGAAAGTTTCGTTACAAATTGTATTATCACTGGCAGTTATTGACATCTGTACAAGATGTACAATGTGATACTTGACAAAATACAATCTGATCATCCAAGAACTCACAAATGTAAGCTCACAAAACAATGAATTCTGCTATTGCAAAGTGCTCTAATGCAACATTAACCACATGCTATCAACAATTTGGAAGCATCCAAACAGACATTACATGAAACATCAGTTTTTTAAGAAAGAAAGCAGCTTGAAGTTTACTGGTGCAAATTAATTTTGTCTTCAAATCTGGTGTCCCAAACAAAAAGGTTAGGTTTGGTTATGAATTCTGATGGTGATGGCAGTAGTTATGGGGGAAGCAGCATGACTTATGAAAGTTCTTCAAAATTAGCTGATACCAGATAGATGAGTGTGTGTGTGTGTGTAGTATTTCTACACTTGGTATGTATAGTTTATATATAAGCCACATATGTACATGTATGTACTTATACACATACATATAGTTCAAAGATTCACAAAGCTAAATTAAATAGGCTTGAAATTCAGTTATGATTATTTTAAAAAACTATCTAAAAGCTTTCTGTTCTTTACCATGTCCTCAAAACCCGAAGAGGTGCCTTTTGAATAAACATTAAATTATTTTTGGCCAAATAAACTTGTCTGTGCTTTCTTTAAGTGACTTATCTGTGAATTCATGAATATATATAGTGTAATAAAGAATTCCACATTCATCAAACTAGAGACTTTTTTTTTCCAGGAATATTCTTTCATCCAGTTTTTGTTTTCTAATCTCCTCCAGTTATTCATCATAATCCCACTTACCAAACAATTAAGACAAATGAGGAGGTAGAAATATAGCACTAGAATGCTTTCAAAGCATCAGACTTTAACATTTTTATATAGCTATTGGTGTAAATTTTAATCATTTTGAATCATTTACTAGGTGATACTCTTTAAAACAGATCAGGCTGTCAGTGTTATACTCATGCTGACTGGTCAAAATATCAATTATATATTCTTGCCTCTTAGAAAGTCTGTTTGAGAAGAAGGCATGTCAAAAATAAAAAAATGTAAGGGGAAAAAAGGTAAGAAAAAGCCCAGCCAGATGAAAAAACCAAAAACTGTTATTTCTGTGGCTTGAATTCTAATAAAGTGCCTCTACCTACCAATATAAGCACTGAAAATGGCAAAATGGTGTATATAGTCTCAATGCCAGTACTAAATGCCACTGTTTTGTAAAAGCAATACAGAAATAATTTTAGTACATGACAAAATAAAATGTAATACAGTATTAAAAATAAAGTTATATTTTCACTTGATTACAAAGTACTGAATGATAAAAGCAATCAAAATGGAAAAGAAAGCAAACAGCACAAGGATGACGGCTGCACACTGCTCATCAGTAAGTGCTCGCCGGGTCCTTGTGCTTTCCACAGTGTCTCTGTTGGTGCTGGCTGGTGGTTCAGTCCTCTGAGAGATGAAGAAAACTGTTGTGCTGTAGGGACCTACTAGGTCCTGAGGCCCCACAGAGTCTTGGCACTGTCGGATGGCACATACACGGAAACGATATTCACAGTTCAGCTGAAGGCTTGAATACCGGAATGAAGAGTCAGGGCCCTTGTAAATCTGTGCATAAGATATTAGTGAAAAAATTATGTGAGGAGGCTGGGCAGAAAATCTGTGTTAAAATTGGCTAGTTTTAGAATTACCTTGTGACATGGAAGCTAGGCCTTTTATCTTTTAAATAGTATTTAAAAATACTTATCCAGAACTTAAATCTGTCTGCTGTATAAGACAAGAGAAACTGAAAAGTTACAATGTAAGATCTACCCTCACAGAGCTTGTAGACCAGGTAAGAAGTGAAGATGTGTTCTTAAAGTAGCTAGAAAGCAAGCAAAGTCACTCCACGGGCATTTCCCTGGTTTCCTCAAATGTATGACGAAAACTTTTGTGAAATCATTCCATGAAAGGAGGAAGGGTGGCTAATCTTGCTCCCCTATTACATCTTTACATAACTGGTTTCGGGATAATTCCAAATATATCTGTTGATTGAAACAATTAATGAAAAATAGGGAGATTTCTATAGCTGCCTATGACAAATCATTTAATAAGCTTTAAAGAAGAGAGATCACTTAGAATCACAGAATTGGATCTTAAAACCAAAGTTTTCTGCCTATCCCTTAGAAGGAAGTAGTAAGAATGGAATTCCATAGATTTTCATTCAGAGAATATATGTATCAGAACTTGTCACCCCTGGGTCCAAGCTGTGCTCTACCACTATGCACTACATGTGTTCTTGAATGGTAATTATGATAATGAAATAAATCACTACTTGCTAAAGCACTTAGCACAGTGCCCAGCATATAGCGAGTGCTCAATATATAAAGCTATCATTTTTCTGTTAAGGAGTCCCTCCTGCAACTCTGTATGTGGGAAAACCAAGGCTCACAGTGATATTCCAATTGAGTTCTCCCAGCCAGTTTGGTAGGCTGTAAGTCAGATTAACCAAAACCTGGGGTAGCATTCTTTCAAGTAATTTTAGCTGCCTCAATTGTATCTGTGTTGTAAATCTAAATCTTTTACATACTGGTTTGCTACAGAATGCTTATGAGTGTATGTAAGATGAAGTTCTGAGGAAATTAGTATTTGAAGTATTCCAATGTGCTTACAATCTAAAGTACTTGAAAGTGATGATAAGATTTAGGTTTCCTCAATCTTATGTAGGAATCATAATTAGCATTGATTTTTCATGTACTGATATGTTTATTAAAATTCATATACTACTCAAATGTGGGGTCCCTATTTCCTTTAAACATGTAATATGATTTCTTTAATTTAATTTTGCTTCCTCCTTGGAAGGAAACCTGCTTATCCGTACATTATATTTAAATCTATGTCAATTCGCAATGGCTTAATAAAGAAAAACAATCACATGCCAAATTTAGTATGGGCCTGTCATAATTTCAGTTACAAAATTACACTTCCATGCTTAACAAAATTCAGAATAAAAATATATCTATAGTGGAAAATATTCAATTATTAATAGTTACAATGGAAGACCCAAATAAAGATGAATGACTGCTTTTCTACTGGGAAGAAAAATGCAAGATAAGATACTATAATCAAACAACCCAGCTTAAAAGTGCTCAAAATCAAGGTGGAGTGCAAAAACAGAAAATAAGATGAAATAAGTATACAAATTAGGCTTTTGAGTCATACAAAAAAGTTCTTTGTCTTTAAAATTTCTTGGCCAGGAAGTTGATACTTCTAGCCTTCCACAGTAAGTGTCAGCTGTTGCATTCACAACACAGACTATTACTATTAATGTAGAAGCCTCCTTAATAGTCTCTCTGCTCTGCCCTTGTCTCACTCTAGCCAAAATGACTCTGAGTCTGATCATGTGACAATTCTGGTCAAAATCCTCTACCGGCTTCTCATTTTACATGGAGTGCAAGCTGACAGTATGGCCTATAATGCCTTACATGATATATCCACACCATTCAACAGACCCCCACTCCTACCCATCTTCCCTTTTCTCACAGACCCAGCCATACTGGCTTCCTTGTTGTTCATTAAATTAACAATCATACTCCAGCCTTGTGGCCCTTGCACCTGTTGTTTCCTCTTCTAGGAACACTCTTCACCCCATATTTACTTTGTTCAGGTCTCCATTCAAATGTCATCTGATTCCCTATATAAAGTAACACTAGTGATCCCTCCCCTCAGTACTCCCTGTTCCTTTTATCCAGTTTTATTTTTTCTCCACTGCAATTATCACTATCTAACATTCAATATACTGATGTGTTTTGTTGCTTTTAGTATCTCTTTTTCTACTAGAATGTAAGCTCCTTGGAGGCAAAAACTTTTTATTCATGTACCAGAGTGCTTGGTACAGAGTTCAATAAACACTTGTTAAATGAAAGAACAATTTGTTTAAATGTAGTTCATGTAGTTACTAATTTTTGGAACACTGAACAAATTGTTTTTCAATTACAACTGACATATAATACTATATTAGTTTCAGGCATACAACATAGTGATTAAATATTCATATAACTTGTGAAGTGATCATCTTGATAAGTCTAGTGCCCATCTGATACCATACGTAGTTAATACAATATTATTGACTATATTCCCTATGTTGTTTTACACATCCTCTATTTTTATAACTGCTAATTTGTACTTCCTAATCCCTTTACCTTTTCCATTCCCAGCCCATAATCTTGTGACTATCAATTTGTTCTATCTATAAGATGAACGAATGTTTTTGAATTAGGAAGATAAACATAGTCAAATCTGGCATTGAAAAATTTATAGAAATGAGAAAGGAAAAATATACATATCCACAGAATTGTACCTTGGCACATACCTGTTTGAATTCAGAATCTTTTCCCATTATAACCTGAAGACTGTAAATAACTGGATCACCTTTCATTGGCTGTAAACACTCCCATGTAATCTCACAAACGTGATCATTTACTTTCTCTATTTTGGGGGCTATAGAGAACAAAAAAGTAAGTAAAATCTGCTCTACCTCATTTTTACTTGAAACATTATAAATACACTTGTTTTATTAAGTATCACAAAACTTTAAAACTCACTTATTAAGAAATAAATATCAGTGAATTTTACAAATCTGCAGAGAAATGGTCAATAGTTCACTTTTATTATCTCCAGGCCATACAATCTAAGGATGCTATAGTGGCTAGACTGACTAAAAGATCTGTCAAGATGATGAGCACTTTATTGAGCTAAGAAGCCAACAGAGGGGTATGAGACAGTTCAAAAACAACTATGATGGTACTTTTAAGAACATAAGTAGAGCATGAAGTTTATAATTTAATCTCCTAATAGGGTGAGTTGAAAAATACCCCTAGTCCTTTCACCATATATGACTATCTTCATCAATATTACTAGAAACACTATTCACTAACAGTCCCTTTAAATATGAATCTCCTTAACAAATGGTATATTTGAGCATGATCCAGAACACTGTATTAAAAGTATTTGTGATTTGTCCTCAGAGTGTGAGGAATTTTAGCATTTTTGGCTAAATGTACAAAATACAATCTTGCTGCATTCACTTTCAGTAAGAACCCCTCTGAAATTAATTTTAAAGATATTTGTATATACAAATGCGAATGTATTTGTGTGTCTAAATTTACTTTAAAAACTCAAGTCAACTAAGAATTCACGTTTTGCTTAACAGACAACCTGGCTCTCTCCCAGAAATCCAAATGAATGAAGTAACAGTGAAAGAAAAACAACCAGAATTTGTAATTTTTTATTTTTTTTCAATTACTTTAATTATTTTTCAAGTACAGTTTTCTGTCTATTACTCCCATCCCATCCCACCCCCCGTGTTCCCCCCTCCCTCCCATTTCCACCCTTCTCAGTTGTTGTCCATGTATCCTTTATATTTGTTCCTCCAAATCCCTCCCCTATGTCCCCTGAAATTCCCTCCTCTCTGGTCACTGTCAGCCTGTTCTCTATTTCAGTGTCTTTGGTTATATTTTGCTTGCTTGTTTGTTTTGTTGTTTAGCTTCCTGTTAGAGGTGAGATCATATGGTATTTGTCCTTCAACACCTGGCTTGTTTCACTCAGCATAATGCTTTCCAGTTCCATCCATGTTGTTGCAAAAGGTACGAGCTCCTTCTTTCTTTCTGCAGCATAAAATTCCATTGTGTATATGTACCATAGTTTTTTGATCCATTCATTTACTGACGGGCACCTAGTTTGCTTCCAAATCTTGGCTATTGTAAATTGTGCTGCTATGAACATTGGGGTGCATAGGTTCTTTGGGATTGGTGTTTTAGGGTTCTTAGGATACAATCCCAACAGTGGAATTGCTGGGTCAAAAGGCAAGTCCAATTTTAGTTTTCTGAGAAAATTCCATACTGTTTTCCATAATGGTTGTACCAGTCTGCAATCCCAGCAACAGTGGACCAGAGTCCCCTTTTCCTCACACCCTCTCCAACATTTGTTGTTTATTGCTTTGTTTATGATAGCCATTCTCACTGCTGTAAAATGGTATCTCATTGTAGTTTTAATTTGCATCTCTCTGATAGCTAGTGATATTGAGCATCTTTTCATGTGTCTCTGGATCCTCTGTATGTCCTCCTTGCAGAAGTGTCTGTTCAAGTCCTTTGCCCATTTTTTAATTGGGTTAGTTGTCTTCTTAGAGTGAAGTCGTGTGAGTTCTTTGTATATTTTGGAGATTAAACCTTTGTCTGAGGTATCATTGGCAAATATGTTTTCCCATACAGTTGGTTGTCTTTTTATTTTAATGCTGTTTTCTTTAGCTGCGCAGAAGCTTTTTATTTTGATGAGATCCCATTTGTTTATTCTTTCCTTTATAGTCCTTGCTCTAGGGGACATATCAGTAAAAATGTTGCTGCGTGAAATATCTGAGATTTTCCTGCCAATGTTCTCCTCTAGGACTTTAATGGTGTCATGGCTTATATTTAAGTCTTTTATCCACCTTGAATTTATTTTGGTGTATGATGTAAGTTGGTGCTCGAGTTTCATTTTTTTGCATGTAGCTGTCCAGTTCTCCCAACACCATTTGTTGAAGAGGCTATCTTTACCCCATTTTATGATACTGCCCCCTTTGTCGAATATTAATTGACTGTAGAGATTTGGGTTTATTTCTGGGCTCTCTATTCTGTTCCATTGGTCTATGTGCCTGTTTTTATGCCAGTACCAGGCTGTTTTGATTACAGTGGCCTTGTAATACAGTTTGATATCAGGTATTGTGATCCCTCCTACTTTGTTCTTCTTTCTTAACATTGCAGCTGCTATTCGGGGTCTTTTATGGTTCCAGATAAATTTTTGAAGTGTTTGTTCTATGTCTGTGAAATATGCCATTGGTACTTTAATAGGTATTGCATTGAATCTGTAAATTGCTTTGGGTAGTATGGACATTTTGATGATGTTAATTCTTCCAATCCATGAACACGGTATACGTCTCCATTTGTTTGTGTCTTCCTTGATTTCTGTCTTCAGTGTTGTGTAATTTTCTGCATACAGGTCTTTAACCTCCTTGGTTAGATTTATTCCCAGATATTTTATTTTTCTTTTTGCTATATCGAATGGGATTTTTTTCTTGATTTCTGCTTCTGCTGATTCATTGTTAGTATACAGAAATGCCTTTGATTTCTGGATATTGACTTTGTATCCCGCTGTTTTGCCAAATTCATTTATTAGTTCCAGCAGTTTTTTGGTAGAGTCTATAGGATTTTCCATGTACACTATCATGTCATCTGCAAACAGTGACAGTTTTGTTTCCTCCTTTCCGATTTGGATGCCTTTTATTTCCTTTTCTTGTCTGATTGCTGTGGCTAGAACTTCCAATACTATATTAAATAGAAGTGGTGAAAGTGGACAACCTTGTCTTGTTCCTGATCTTAGTGGAAAAGCTTTCAGTTTTTGCCCATTCAGTATGATGTTGGCTGTAGGTCTTTCATATATGGCCTTTATTATATTGAGGAATGCTCCCTCTATTCCCACTTTGCTGAGTACCTTTATCATAAATGGGTGTTGTACCTTATCAAAAGCTTTTTCCGCGTCTATTGATATGACCATGTGGTTTTTGTCCTTGCTTTTGTTTATGTGGTGTATTACATTTACTGATTTGCGGATATTGAACCATCCTTGCATCCCTGGGATGAATCCCACTTGGTCATGGTGTATGATCTTTTTGATGTATTGTTGGATGCGATTTGCCAATATTTTGTTGAGGATTTTAGCATCTATGTTCATCAGTGATATTGGCCTGTAATTTTCTTTCTTTGTTGTGTCTCTCTCTGGTTTTGGAATTAGGATAATGCTCGCTTCATAAAAAGAGTTTGGGAGTTTCCCATCATTTTGGATTTTTTGGAATAGTCTGTGAAGAATAGGGGTTAGCTCTTCCTTAAACGCTTTGTAGAATTCTCCTGTGAAACCATCTGGTCCGGGGCTTTTGTGTGATGGGAGTTTTTTGATTACTGCTTCAATTTCATTTGCTGTTATTGGTCTGTTCAGGCTTTCTACTTCTTCTTCATTGAGTTTTGGAAGATTATATTTTTCTAGAAATTTGTCCATTTCACCTAGGTTTTCAAATTTCTTGGCATACAGTTCTTCATAGTAATTCCTTACAATCCCTTCTATTTCTGTGGTATCAGTTGTAATCTCTCCTCTTTCATTTCTGATTGTGTTTATTTGTGTCCTCTCTCTTCTTTTCTTAATGAGCCTACTTAAAGGCTTGTCTATTTTGTTTATCTTTTCAAAAAACCAACTCTTGGATTCATTGATCCTTATAATTGTGCTTTTGGTCTCTATGTCATTTAATTCTGCTCTGATCTTGGTTATTTCCTTCCTTGTACTTGCTCTGGGCTGTCTTTGTTGTTGTTCTTCGAGTTCTTGCAGGCGTCGGGTTAGGTTGTTTGTTTGAAATGTTTCTATTTTCTTTAGGTAAGCCTGTATTGCTATGAACTTCCCTCTCAGGACTGCCTTGGCCGTGTCCCATAAGTTTTGGGTTGTTGTGAGTTCATTTTCATTTGTTTCCAGAAACTTTTTGATTTCTTCCCTAATTTCAATCTTGACCCATTCGTTGTTTAATAGCATACCATTCAGTCTCCATGATTTTGGGTGTTTTGGGTTTTTTCCTTTGGGGTTGGTTTCTAATTTCAGTCCCTTGTGGTCAGAGAAAATGCTTGGTATGATTTCAATTTTCTTGAATTTGTTGAGGCTCATTTTGTGTCCTATCATGTGGTCTATCTTTGAAAATGTTCCATGTGCATTTGAAAAGAATGTGTATTTAGCTTCTTTGGGATGAAGCGCTCTATATATATCAGTCAAGTCCATTTCTTCTAGAGTGTCGTTTAATGCTGCTATATCTTTGTTGATATTTTGTTTGGAAGATCTGTCCATTTTTGACAGTGGGGTGTTAAAATCCCCTACTATAATTGTGTTGCTGTCAATATCTTTCTTGAAGTCTTCTAGGATTTTTCTTATATATTTGGGTGCTCCTATGTTGGGTGCATATATATTTATGATGTTAATGTCTTCGTGCTGGATTCTTCCCTTGAGCAATATGAAGTGACCTTCTGGGTCTCTCTTTATGGCCCTTTTTTTGAAGTCTATTTTGTCTGATATTAGAATTGCTACCCCGGCTTTTTTTTCTTGTCCATTTGCTTGGAAAATTTGTTTCCAGCCTTTCACTTTTAGTCTGTGATGGTCTTTTGTCCTGAGGTGGGTCTCCTGTAGGCAGCATATGTGTGGGTCATGCTTTCTTATCCATTCAGCTATTCTATGTCTTTTGATTGGAGCATTTAATCCATTTACATTCAAGGTTATTATTGATAGGGACTTATTCATTGCCATTTTTGTACCACAGTTCCTCTCTGTCTCTCTCTTTTCCTTCCTTTCCTTAAAGCAGCCCTTTTAGTATTTCTTGTAGAGCTGGTTTGGTGGAGGCATATTCTTTTAGACTTCTTTTGTCTTGGAAGCTCTTTATTTGGCCTTCTATCTTGATTGAGAGCCTTGCTGGGTAAAGTAGCCTTGGTTGTAGGCCTCTGGTTCTCATTACTTGAAATATTTCTTGCCATTCTCTTCTTGCTTGGAGTGTTTCCATTGAGAAGTCAGTAGCTAACCTTATTGGGGCTCCCTTGTATGTTACTTCCTTTTTCTCCCTTGCTGCCTTTAGGATTCTCTCTTTGTCTTGAAATTTTTCCATTTTAATGATGATGTGTCTTGAAGTGGGCCTCTTTGGGTTCCTCTTGAATGGGACTCTCTGTGATTCCTGGATTCGTGTAACTTTTTCTCTCATCAAATTAGGAAAATTTTCCATCATTACTCTTTCAAATAGGTTTTCTATCCCTTGTTCTTCTTCTTCTCCTTCTGGTATTCCTATTATTCGGATATTATTACGTTTCATATTATCTTGCATTTCTCTTAGCCCATCTTCATTCTTTTTGAGCCTCTTTTCCCTTTCTTGCTCTTTCTGGGAGATTCTTTCTACTGTGTCCTCCAACTCACTGATCCGATCTTCTGCCTCATCGATCCTGCTTTTCATTCCTTCTACTGTGTTCTTCAGTTCCGAAATTGTATTCTTCATTTCCTCTTGTCCTTTGGTGATAGTTTCTATTTCCTTTTTCATGTTGATATAGTTTGCGGAGAGCTCATGGTAGCTCCCCTCTAGTTTCTGGTAGCTCATTGTGAGCTCTTTGAATTTCCTGATAACTAGTGCTTTGAATTCAATATCTGATAGCTGACTTGCCTCTCTTTCATCTAACATTATTTCTGAGACTTCCACCTTTTCTTTCATTTGGGCATTGTTTCTTTGTCTTCCCATTGCTTATGAGACTCTTCTTGTTAGCTTCAGCTTCTTAAATTGATCTGTTCTGACTCCCTAGGTTTATGGTGTGAACTTCTGTGGTAGAATTCCTGTGAAATTCAGTGGTACAGTCTCCTGCAGGTATCTTGATGTTCTCCGCTTCCACCTACTCCTTTCTTTGTGTGTGTGTGATCAGCTCAGCATTTTTGGTCTGTTCGTAGGCAAGCTGTCATCCACAGATCTGGAATAAAAGTCTCAGACACAGAGGAAGCCAGTAGAAGTCGACTGAATCTCTGTGGGGGACACTGGTAGCATGAATTTATAAGTCAATGCAGCACTTTGGCTTCTTAGGTTCCAGGCAGCGCGGGGTGCTGCAACCGTTCCCCTGCCCCGGCCCCAGCCCCGGCCCTCCGGCAGCTCTCGGTTAAGAACCGGGGAATGAATGAAGTACGCGCCTAGGGTATGTAATTTTTTCTTTAAATAACAATAGCAGAAACAGCTAATAACCCTATTAGAAAACCAGTCTATGTATTTAATTTAATATTTTTGTTAGATTATTAAAAAGGTCAGTGACAAAAACCAGTACTTGTCTGCGTATCAGTGACGTAGATAAAACAACTTTTATTATTGAGTGAAACTATGAGTAGTTTGTCTATCAAATGTCCTTCTTATAATTTACTTGTTGGACATATGCTGGATGATAAATTTTAATAAGAGTACATAAAGCACCATGAAAATGCATTTAAAAGTAATTTGTTACTAAAGAAAATAACCTGAGTATGTATAACTCACCTTTCAAGGCAGCTGGGACAGATTTTGGAGTAGTGAAAATATATTCTTGGGAGAGAGGACCTTCCCCTGCTTCATTACAAGCTTGAATACAGAATTTATAGGATGTGGACTCATTAAGTCTTTGTACTTTGTATGTATGACATGGACCTCTGTACAAGGATATAAACCTAAAATGGAAATAGTTCATTAAAAATAATCCTTGACTACCTTATGTTTAAAAACTACTAAAAAGTACATTTGGGACATTTAGGAATTATTTAGGAATAATTCACTCCTAGAATTTAATGTCAGGATTGGCTTGTCACTCCAAATAAATAAATAAATAAATAAATAAATAAATGTATGTATGTTTTTGTATCACATGATGAAAATCACAGAACTGGTAAATTTCTTCATCTGACATGGTTTTCTGAAAAATTATCACTAAATTTTATATCCAACCATGTTAACTATTTATTTTCAGGCTTCCAATTGCTATGTTTTAATATATACATTTTAAAATGTAATGAGAACACCACAATTTTCATTGTAAATCATTTCTAACTGGAGACAGGCATACAATTTGTTACATAAAAAAGATAATTCTCAATTCCCAGGTATAATTTTACCTGATCTCATGATATTTTCTAGAGATTTACACAGTAGTATGACAGAAATAATTTATTTCCCATAAATTATTTATGTGAACTGTTTGATGGGAAGTTTAATATTATGTATGTTACCTATAACTTGAATGTTCAATATTTTTGATTGGCTGTTTTTAAAATTTTTGGATGTTGGGGAATGAACAATGAATGCTCATATAGTTCTAATGGTCTGAAAACTGTAGTTGGGTTAAAAATGAAATATTTAATGATCTGAAGTAACAGTAATTTCCAAGAAGCAGTAATTGAATAAGCCGTGACTTTTTAATCATATGTATGCACATGGGTACATATTTAAAGACAGCAAAGAGAAAAAAAGAAAACCAGTTTTAAAACCACTGTTGAAAAGAGCGAAACAATGACACAGCCTGTGGTCAGGAAATAGCTAAATACCATTCTGACATTATTCCACAAGAAGTATAAATAGGCCAGTAACTACAGATACTAAACTAATTCATTAAATTTATATAGTGAATTCACAATACCATAAAAATTTAAATTTATTTTCCATAACCAAGGGCACTAACCATACCCTATAACAATCCTCTGGATGCTACCTAAATATTATTTAAGTGTTAAGTTCTGTAATAGAATACAGACTATTGTACCTATCTTTATCAGAATTTTTATTATTTTTTAAATACCTATTAGACATGTTTCCAGTAAACCTTCTTATACTGCCCCTAATGTAAATGCTAGAAAGGGGATGAAAATATTTTAAAAATTAATTCACCCAACAATAACAATATATATTGCCAAAGATAAATAGCTATACCAAAACTCTGTGGTAAAACAAACTCCTTCTAGAGATAAGGCTACAAAGAGTACATAAAATTCTGCCAAGAATAGAAGTTACATGCATAGAGGCATACATTTCAGGAAATGATCAATACCATTTGCTCTGTGTAATGCTCTTACATAGTGATAAAGTATTTTAATTCCATATATTTTCTAAATGTGTATGTATTTCTCAGAGGGTATTTATATTATGAATAAAATTTCCACTATTGAGTAAGTAACTAAGATACAAACCCAACACCAAAAACAAAGTAGACTTGCGAAAAATTGTAGAAGAGTAACAGCTGTGTAGGGTATATGGCATTAGTTGTATGGGATATACTGTCAATTAACAGCCCTAGATTGGCATTTGAATAACACATATTACAAATATTTTGAATAACATTATAATTCAAATGCATGATTTAGTGGGGTAATTTACAGCATGAATATAATGAAAATGGAAAGGATGGTGGCATAGATAAGAACCTGAATAGCAAATGAACCACATAATTAATCACACAGTCTGACTGAGATCTGACAGTGAGGAACTGAACTGTATTCATTTAGTGTACAGGCTCTGTGACAGGGGTGTGGAGGAGAGTGAGACATAATCCCTGACTTCAGAAATCTCAGAGGCCTTAGTCAATCAATCATTTATTGTAAAAATTGCCTCTTGCTGGAAATAAGCATTCAAGAATTAGCCGAGATTGTCTTTTACTAATATAAAGAGAGTGAGTTAAAGCAGCCATTTTCACTGGGTGTGTCACAAGGATTTTTAAAACACTCAATACCTGTCAAATGAAAATGTGTCAAGAGCCAACACAATAGCTCTCCAGTATGAACAGGTCACAATTAAACCTTTTGTGTGTGTGTGTGCCCACGCTGCAGAACTTTACTAATTAGTTTATGTGTGCCATGACATGAAAAAGGTTGAAAATCACTGGGTTACCAATGTGAGCCAAAGAACAGACCCCTTAATTTCCTCTCTCTTGGCATCCCACTCACAAGTTAAAACCAGAAAATCTTCACTGTGTCTTCTAGTGTTTCAAATACAACATGCTTAAAAATTTTTATGCAAATTCTGTTTTTGAAAATGCATTTATTTCTATTTATAAAAAATTTTATATAATTAAAACCCCCAAAACTACAAAGAAGCACTTAAAAGCACTTACCTTCCATTCTTATCCACCATCTGAAGGTGGTACTGAACAGAATCTGTTGACAATATCTTTGGGGTTCCTTCTCCCCATTTCAGCTTAAGGTTCTGGTGGCTGAAGGCAACACATTCCAGACGAGGTGGATCGGGAGGGAGGGGCTTAGTTTTTAATTTTATCATGTGGCTGAAAGGACCAGCTCCAAGGTTGTTCAAGGCTTGAATTCGTATTCTAAATGTCACATAAAAGAAAAAAGAGTTTAGCTTATGATTATTCTATTAAAATGTCTCTTTGGTCTAGGCAAAAATTAGCATAATTTTTATAGTGTACCTGTATGTTGTATCTGGTTGCAAATTGTCTATAATATAGCTTGTAACCTTCCCTACTGTCAAAGGCTGTTTATCTCCAAAGTCTATGCTGTAAGCAAGGATTTCTGAACCATGGTCACAAGGCTTTTCCCAGCTTATTGCAAGGCATGTAGAAGGTGAATAGTTGGGATTTTCTATATCTTCATCACTTATTTCTTGAAGACAAGTCACAACACCAGGAACTGATGGTGGAGTCACACAGGCTACTACATCACTGAAAGGGCCTGCACCCACAATACTCAGAGCCTACAAATTAACAGAGCCCATAATTAACAAAGACATGATATGAAAATGCTCACAAAACCCTGGACAGAGTAAGTGACAAGGCTCAGGTTGCCTTTACCTGGACTCTGCAATAATAGGTCATTGCTGGTGAAAGTCCTTTCAATTCATAACTCAAACCAGGCCCACAGTAACATATCTGCATACTTCCTTCAACTCCTCCCCACTCCAATCGATATTCAGTGACATCAGTTCCATTACTGGAAGGGACCTTTTAGTTAAGAAAAGGATAAAGGAATTAAGTTTTGACATTGATTAAATAGCTTTTGGGCAAAAATACTCTTTAAAATGTTTAAGTAGAATTAAGACTACTCAGTATTATATTTTTATTTATTAAGACCACCTGAATTGAAGATTGGTCAAAAAATATAACTTTCTTTTCGATCAGAATTAGAAATATCACTGAATCACTTTAGAAAGAGTAAATATATTTAAGGTAAATATAAATATATATTTAAGGTAAATATACTTCTAAATAATTCAGAGATAGTAAATACTATAAAATAGTAAATCATACAACAATATTTTTCTTTGTTAAATTTCTAAGGAAACTGAAAATGTTACTTATCACCACTGATTATCACTATATATAATAAAGACACTGGAGATAATAATTATGAGAAATAGTGTTATACTAATTCCTATGAATGTTTGTTCTGAACATTAAGTTAGCCACTGGTTAAATATCTTAGTTTTGAGACAAAGCCTTTGAGATAAAATGCAAAGTACATCATGAACAAGAACCTAAATACTCACAATGCAAATATACCTTACTTAAATGCTTCAAAGAGAAAAAGCAGTTCACTTTCTGCTATGTAAATTTAATGAGACTTACACTTTGTATAACTTAAGAGAGGATGTGAACTACTAGAGCATATGAACAGTTTATTATTTTATATAATCTTTTAATTTCCTAAGAAGTAAACATAAGTCAATGGAAATTACAATACCTCCCAATTTATTTGTGCGCAAGTTGCAGATCTGCACGTTATTTGAGGGGGCTTGCATTGATCTGGTGGTCCAGGGGCTGTAGTAATATCACATTTTTCTGAAAATGGTCCAAACTAGAAAAACAAATATAACCAGTGTTTTCATTTTTCACATACTGATGATTTAGCTCTCCATAAAAATTCACAAACAGTTAAACATAATTCCTCTCCTTCAAGACTAATTGGTCATAATATAATTCTAAAAGCATTCACAGGACGTAAAATGATTTAATGATCATGGAAGTGAATGTATGGGGTATTTTTAAATTTCTTTACTGTACTTTCTCTCCTGTCCCTTATTCCTTCATGAACTGTTTTTTTGTAAGAAAGGCAGGGCATAAGGGAACTAGGTAGGTAGAATCAGTCAGAAGTAGTTATGTAGTGAAATGGATACTGATTAAAAGCATGAGAGATGGTAGGCATAAATTCTATCTTAAAATTTACAGTAACTTTACAGGGGTCTAAAAGATATATTCTTAGGAAATATAGAAAGCAAGCATTTACTTAAGATGATTTAGACAAATTACTTTAACCGAAAATATAGATGAAAGATACTAGCATTAAAGATGTTATCCCAATATACTGCTGCCTTATGGGGCTGACAAGACGATGACTTATGTAAGAGCTGCCAACAAAATACTTTATAAACTTGACATGTAAGAAATTGAAAAGTAAGGTTACAGATAGAAATACTGAATTCAATTGGAGAATGTAAAATACAGTACAGTTCATTAAAACCCTAAATAATGTTTAGAAAAGAAGCTGAATTTAGTTTTGTGGAATTTTATTATAGAATAGTTCAAAGAACCACTGACACTCAACTGAGATAAGAAATTACTGCTTTGACCTTAGAGAACCTGCTGTAATGCAGGGAGACAAGAGGTTGTCATAGTTGGGTGGAAAGGGCTTTAGCTCTGGAGTCTGACAAACCTAAGCCCTGTAACTTTTTAGTCTGCATGACTATGGGCAAGATATTTAGTTTCTCCGAGCACTAACAGTTTTAGCTGTAAAATGGAGATACTATCTTTTTTGTCCATTTTATGGAGTTGTACAGATATGTATTTATTTACTTTATCCTCACCTGTGGACATTTTTTTCATTGCTTCTAGAGAGAGAAAGGAGGAGAGAAAAACAGTGACTTGAAAAACATCAATCAGCTGCCTCATGTATGCATTTGGATGGGGATTAAACCCGTAACCTAGGCATGTGCCCTCACTGGGAACTGAACCCACAACCGTTCACTTATAGAACAATGCTCCAAACAACTGAGCCACACAGACCTGGGCTAAATATGTAGAAAATATTTTTTAAAAAAAGCCACATAAAACCAGAAAAGCTTAAAATGTAAATCCTTCCTCAGGCAAAAAAAATGAATGTCACAATTAATTGCCAATGGAAAGTAAATGCTGCATACTGCCAACCTCAAAACACAAATTTATCATCTTATGATCTAGTTTCAATTCTTAAATATACTAAGTAAAGCCTACTAGCACCATCTGAAAGGCCAATTCTAGCCCAGCTCAAGTTTAAAGTGTCACAAATTATAAGAGGGATTTGAAAATACAGATGTTCTGTAACAATTAAGTTATGGTATATATTGACCTCTCTCTTATTTATCAATATAGGCTTAAAACTGCAAATTATAAAATATGAAGTCACAAATAAGAGATGTAGTTATTACATATACTACATGAAACACCCCTGTGATCATAATTCAGTTATCCAGGTCTTCCTACCCCCATTTTATTAGCTGCGTGCAGTCGGAAGCTGTAAGTCTTTCCAGGAAGAAGGTTGCTCACTATACATTCTACTTCAGAACCTTGGTAAACTTCTCTGGGTTCATCTTTTTCTACAGGAGACATTTCTACACCATAACAGGAAACGGGAGCTCCACCATCCACCAGAGGGGGTCCTAAAGGTGGAAAAAGATTTATGCAACTTAACAAGAGGAATATATTTAGTGCTAACTTAATTATAATTTATTACCAAAATGGAAATTACCCCATCGTAATTGTATTTCTTTTGCTTTGGGTCTACCCTGTAATCTGGGAGGGAGGCATGGGCCAGGAGGTACAGCTGGAGTCTGCACAAGTAAAGTTTCAGATACCTGCCAAAACAAAAGCAAAAACAAAACAAAAATGTCCCAAGCTAAATAATCAGACTAATTTTTATTAAAGAAAAATAACATGAAACAAAAAGATTATACCAAATTTGCACTTGACTATCAACTGAAAATAAAGTTCTGAGTAAACTCAAAACCCAATTAAGTCATTAAAACTCAAATTTTATATAGACAAATAAAATAAAGACACCATAAATACTATTTACAAAGTAAGTTACCAAACAAAATAAATAAAAACTCTTCCTTTTCTTATTTCCATAAATAAAAAACAGAAAGCCCTACCTCCAACACAACCCAATGGGCATTACTTTTGACCATGTCCAAATGGATCCACAAATCTCTTCTAAGGAAGGATGTTTTAATATTCTGTGAATGCTATTTGCCATATTTTCAGGAGGTTTAGACTATTTTGGCAACTTTACTGTGTACTGCATTTCTAACCTAAACACTAATTTATGTATTAAAAAGGTTCTTTTCTTCTTTCCATCTAAAAGTGACTTAAAGATCAGGTAAGTTTTTCCAAGTATTTGTTATTATTCCAGGTGTTTAGTATTACTTTTAGCTTTTATACTAATTTTTAAAGTCTTTTAGTTTTAATTTAAAAGACATTTCCTTAAAAATACTGACACAAACCCAGTGCCATATTCCTTATCTGCAATGTATTAAGGTTTACACTTAACTTTTTTCCAAACATAAATAAAATATTCAGTTATCACCTTATTTTTAAGGTGTCCATAAGAATGCTATAATGCTGTATTAGAAAAATGTTTATGGGGGCAGGACAGGTTAGCTTTTTTTAAAAATCCAGAAAGAGTTTCTGATTAGATAAAATGAAACAACTCGATCCCAAGCCTGTTGGGCAAGACGGGCATCCAGTTTCACAGGACTTGTATTTTCAACAAAAAATACAAGTAACTTGTATTTTTTAATAAAGAGCTTGCAACTCATTTTTTAAAAGTACTTTTACTGTATTAAATTCCATTTGAAAAATAGTAATTATGAATGCTCTAAGAAAACATTTCTTAAATTCATTTAAAAAATCACTCCATTAAAAAACATACTTCTCCAGAACATTATGTTTATTTCACATATAGTCAGTGGCACATTTTAAGTTCATTTTGGTTATTTGGTCTCTAAGAATAAAAATCATTACCAAGTTTTCTGAAATAAGTAAATATTAGAATCTCTTTAGTAAATGATTATTTTATAGTTTCTACTGATCTACATAATTTATAGAACAGTAAATCAGTTTATAGTTATTTTATTTCTATTTGATAGGTCTGGTTATTGGGCAAATTCCTAAAATTTATCTTTATAAAATTGTCTGCAATGTTTTCATATATTTGTTTTTCTAAAGCTAAACACCAAGCAGAAAATAGATGTTCATTAATATGGACTACGGGTTAAGTATTATTAGAATATTTTGGTCACTATAAAATTAACCACCTGGGTCACACAAATTACTTTTATACATGTGTAAATACATTTTAATATTTGAAGTGGCATCTGGTGATCTCATCTCATATGAATAAACTTAAAAAAAAAATCTCTCTGTAAGTATTACCGCACTCTGTCCTCCATCACTGATGCAGTAAACCCGTAAGCGATAGAAACAGCCTGGACTCAGTCGATCACAAAGATGTTCCCTAGTAGCTCCACTGTATATCATATCCCATTTGTTACCTGGTAAGGTAAAGAATTATGTTCAATCAGCTCAAAGGTAATGTTTAACATTTTTGTATCAGGGACCCGGCATGTGTCCTAATTTCACTAATTAGTGTTTATGTAATCTGTCAGAATCAACTTAAGTTTGTTTAGAATTTCCTGGAAATGATCTAATTTTCTCTCTGTGTGTAGCTTCCTAGACAAATTTTGCATGGCTCTGTTGAAAGGAAATCTCTCTGTAACTCTGTATGGACTTTGGCTTAGATTGACAATTTGCTTTTAATTAAGCATTTTAAATGTGTTTACTGGTCCAGTAATAACATTATAACACACAAAGAATAGAAAAAAATCAATACCATAGGAAGTTTAGTCTTAACTAAAAGACATCCTTATGTTTTGCAGGCAATAAAGATTATTAAATGTGTCATTCAAGAACAAAGTTCACTAGGCATACAATTTATTATTAAAACTACTATAATGTAAGTTAAATAAATTTTATAAGACACATCTCTGATACATCTGAGTATAAATCTAACTGAATAAACTAACTTCAGTTTAGTTATTCTGAAGACTTTAGTGATATTGGAACTGAGCAATGTAAACAAACAAAAAATAATAAAATGTAAATGTAATAATACAGGTGCACAGCAGTCTTACATTTGATCTGCTATATTTCTGGAGATTACAACTTAAAGTGGGTCATAACGACAAAACCCTAACTCCTATGAACAAAAGAAAAAATAAGCAGAAAGTAAAGAGATCGTGTAAGATGTTTAGTCATGAAGAGTAGAGGCAGACTGGTATAAATTATTATTTTTGAATAGTTATTATTACCATTAGAACCTTCTGCCATCTCCACTACGTATTTACTGATGGCTGCCCCTCCATTGTCTTTTGGTGGGTCTATCCAAAGAAACAAAAGCGGTATTAGGCAAAGTACATGCAATTTAAAATGACAGAAAATCCTAATAAACATAGTATCAAATCTAGGATTATTTAGAAAGAAAAAAAGAATCACCTGCAATGCTTTTTAAAAGACTGATTATTTATTTGCTTATTATTTATTTATTTGTTTGTTTGTTTATTGAGAGAAGGGAGAGAGGGAAACATCAACTTGTGGTTGCCTCTCACATGTCCCCTACTGGGGGTAGGGGGCGACCTGGCCCACAACCCAGGCAAGTGCCCTGACTAGGAATTAAACTAGTGACACTTTGGTTCACAGGCCAGCACTCAATCCACTGAGCCGCATCAACCAGGGCAGCTTTTTAAAAATCAGTATCATCATCTCATTACTCTATTGCTTTTGCATTAAGTAGCATATAAGCAGGTGCTCAATAAATGTTTGTTTTAATGAGTAAGTGATATTCATTTCCCATGAGGGACAGGATGACCTAGATGACATTAACTACAAGTTCAGTATCTTCTATTTCTCACAGTGCTGTCCCTGCTAATAGTCCTGCTAATAGTGGATTCCAAGATCTTCCTCTATCAAATCTGAGCCTAATATATGTGAGTACACAGCTGTCTGAAAAAAAAAAAGATCCATAAACAAGGACTCTCACATTTCCTATTAAACTTGCTTGAGGTAATATTTACTTAAATATCTTAAATATTAGCTTAATTTTGAAATCATTTTAAACAAACATAAAAGGAATGATGTACAAATATGCCTAACATCTTACCCCAAGTTATTTTAAAACTGTGTGAATGTATCTTTCCTTTAACTGAAGGCTTTACAGGTACTCCTGGTTTATCAGGGCATGTAGTGAATTCTACTACTTCACTTGGATTACTTTTACCTTCTGAGTTGTAAGCAATAACCTGTGATGAGAACATAAAAACATAAAATAATTAATGTTTGATACCTAATGATTGGCTTAATGAACAAAGGGATGACAGATAAATCAAATGATAAAGTTTTCACATTGTAATGAGACTTATTTATGTGAGAACTGTCAGTGAAAGGACTCAGTATATATGAAGAGTATTCAGTCCTGAGAATACAAGCATAAATTTAACAATTGTATACTAAACAAGAGCCATCAGATGAACGAACTATAATCTGGTAATACTTGATGGGCTTTAGGTTTATTTTGCTTATTCTTTCAGGGTTCCTCAGGGGTTTACTAAGATATCCACAAATTCTTTGAATATCTTTTTTTCAAAAGACAAAGGCTCATTTATTCCTCTTCCCTTCCAAATGTACTTAATTGCTTACTTCTAGCAAACCCAATGTAGCAAATATGATGGTGTGAGTAGCTTTCTTATGCAGTGAAGAACTGGGAGGAACTGAGGGATCCTGGCAACAACTACTTGAATGAACTTCAAAGCCAAGTTTTCCAACCCCACTTAGCCTTCAGATGATTGCAGCCCCAGCTGACATCTCAACAACAACCTCAGAGAAATCCTGCATTGGAAACCCCCAGCCAAGCCATTCCTGAATTCCCAACTCACAGAAACTGTGAGGAAAAAGATGTTTGTTGATTTAAGCTACCATGTTGTACAGCAACAAATAAATATAATTCATACCTAGGTATTACTGTATTTGACTTTAGCAATTTAATTATATTTATATTTTAACCTATCTCCTCTAAAGAACTTAAAGCTCCTCAAGTCCAGTGTCAAACCTGACACGGTTTTCATTTCTACAAACCAGCTCCACCTCTTTTCTTCCCTATTGGGGAGAAGCACTACCATCTACCTACTTGCTCAAGTCAAACATCTAGGAGAATCCTTGATTTTCCTTCTCTAAACCTACATATCAAAATCTACAGCAGTTCCCCTCTCCCCATCTGTGGTTACACTTTCTGCAGTTTCAGTGATCTGTGGTCAACCACAGACTGAAAATATTAAATGGAAAATTTCAGAAGTAAACAGTTCGTAAGTTTTAAATTGTGCTATTCTGATTAGCAATGATGAAAGCTGGTACTGTCCCATTCCAGCCTGCCCAGGACATGAATCATCCCTTTGCCCAGTGCAGTTACAATGTATATAATGCCCATCTCTTGAGACACTTAGTAGTTCTCTTGGTTATATGACATAGATAGAGAGGAAAGAGGGAAAAAAAGAAGGAGATGGAGAGGGGGAGAGAGATATTTCACTTTGCCATAAAGGTATAAAGCCATAAGGCTATTTCTTCCCATCCCAATTTTACAAATAAACAAAACAATCATTTAGTGCCCACTGCAGAGGGAACATGGTGCTAGAAATTTCTAGGTGAAGGTGCACTCTTTACCTTCATTAGACTCTTCAAGCAGAAGACAGGCAATATGCATATCAAAAGAATTAGGTAAGATTTTGCAACATCATGGATGGAACTGGAAAGCATTATGCTGAGTGAAATAAGTCAGGCAGTGAAAGACAAATACCATACCATATCACCACTAACAGGAATCTAAACAACAAAACAAACAAGCAAGCAAAATATGACCAAAGACACTGAAATACAGAACAGGCTGACAGGGACCAGAGGGAAGAGGGGAGAGAGTCACAGGGGAAAAGGGGAAGGACTCACATGAACAAGTATAAAGGACACATGGACAATAAATAAGGTGGGGAGCACTGGGGGGGGGGCTGGGAATATAAGACAGAACTGTTCTTGAACAAGAATTAAATTTAAAAGAAAAAAGAATTAGGTAAGAGAGGGAAAGATGACTATGACTTAAAATGGTCCAGAGAAGCTTTGAAAAGGGAAATGAAGTAATATGGGGTCTTCAGGGGCAATAGAAGTGAAAGGGAAGCTTGGGTAAGAAAGAGAACAGAAAGCCCCAAGTGTAAGAGCAGAAGTGAACAGTGAAATAGAAAGCTCTGTTCAGGAAAGGAATAATTATCAATCTCATGGGGTAGCCTGTTCACAGAAGGAGTGAAAGGCAGTTCATTTAAAAAGAACTAAATTGGTAAGAATAAAAAGAACCTATGCCAAACTAAGGAAACTGTTTTTCAGAGGGAAAGCTGTTTCAGAAAGGCTAATCTAGGTATAAAACAGAACTTAAATTAGAAGGCAAGAGAATAGCCTGAATGAAAGCACTACAGAACAGATTTGGAGATTTAGTATTTCAGGACAGAAATGACAGTAGAGGAGAAAGGAAGGCAGACAAGATAAAAAAAGGAAAGGAACATGACTATGTGCTGTCACAGATGCTGACATGTAAGTGAATTTCAAGAATGGAAGATAAGAGAAGTTAATGGATCCAAAGACCATTTTGATTTCTCTCCATTGACGAAAAGGCCTCAAAAACAGGTAATAAATTGAAGTAAACGTACCTAAGGCAGAGGTGTCAAACTCATTTTCATCAGGGGCCATATAAGCCTCACAGTTGCCTTCAAAGAGCTGAATGTAATTTTAAGACTGTATAAATGTAACTTGCTCCTTAACAGTTAAGCAAGAACTCAGTGCTGCTGCTGGGTAGAAACAAGGTGTCAGTCTGGATAAAACAAGGGGGAGGGCCGGATTCAGCCCCACGGGCCTGGTGTTTACCACCTGTGACCTAAGGGCTCTCAGCCCTTATACTGTGAAGAAGCTTTGTTAACTGAAAAACAATTTTTCATGAATTTCAGGTAAGAAGGCATCAGCTTTCCAGTGGCTCAGAATCAATCACAGGGACTGTCCACTAGCCTCTGAAGCTTTTCTGCCTCTCTTTCCTTTCCTTCCCCTCTCCCTCCCCCCGACTTTTTTTTCTCTTGTAAATTTGGATACCAGGTCTTGGCCCACCTTCCAAGTGAACCATCTGATATAATCAGTACTGTTCACTTTATTTTACATGATTTCCAGAAATGACTGCTTTGTTATGTTTAAAACTTTCATTTTTACTTATCCTATGAATCCTTTAATCATTCCAATGTTGTTTTAGTATTTTGGATATCCTAGGATTGCCCTTTGTATCGAATCTAGAACTCTGGCATTTGGAAATCTTTGTCATATTAGAATTTTATCTTATGTAATTCATATCCTTATTGTTTCTTTAAAAATAATAACATACTACTTAGTAATTACTTCCTAAATTATAGTATTTTTATTGCTTTGTTTAGTTCTGTAAGATTTCTTCAGAGTGTTAAGATTTTATTTTAGTAATATGTTTCCTTGAAAGGGGAGTCTGCAATATCAAGCTGGAAAAGGAAGACAGACAGCAGTGATTTAATGACTTAAAACTTGCTTGGTACCCTGAGCATAGTAGATTCAAAATAAATGTCTGGGTTTCCAGGAACCTTTATACAGTTATCATTTTCTCTCTCCTAGTATATTTTCTCTCCTATAGAACAGTGGTTCTCAAATTTCAGTACGCATGAGAATCATTTGGAGGGCTTGCTGAAATACAGATTGCTAGGTTTTACCTTTAAGAGTTTCTGACTGTGAAAATGTGGGGTGGGGCCAATGAATTAACATCTCTAACAATTCCCAGGTGATGTTGATAGAGTGGTCTGATGATCACATTGAGAGCTACTATTCTAGATCTTCGATTTATATACCCTACAATTTCAGAGTGACTGCCACAGAAAAACAGTTTTAAATATAAATGGGTGATTTGTTTATAGTAGATCAGTAAGGAATCTAACTCCTATTTGCGCATATACATTTTTGTTCCTATGTGACAGTAACATCATGTTACATGGTAGTAGAATTCTAAAAATTTTAATAAACTTACTAAATTATGAAAACACTAACAACTTCCTCTTAGAAGACCTGTTGATACGATAATTATTACTGAAGCAAAAATACAATCCAGCCTTGGCTGCTGTAGCTCAGTGGATTGAGCACAGGCCTGTGAAGCAAAGGGTTGCCGGTTCGATTCCCAGTCAGGGCACATGCCTGGGTTGTGGGCCAGGTCCCCATTGGGCGACACATGGGAGGCAACCACACATTGATGTTTCTCTCCCTCTCTTTCTCCTTCCCTTCCCCTCTCTCTAAAAATAAATAAATATTTTAAAAAATACAATCAACATCATCATATGAGGAAAAATGGAATAAATGTATACACTTCTCAGGTATTTTATAACTCCTATAAATGTAAAGCTACTTAGAAATTAAAATGACAGACAGTGTTATCAGAAGTTTTTAAAAAGAAGCTAACACATAAAGCAAAGTATAACATATAATTATGCATTGCATAATCAAATTTCCCATTATCATTAACATTTTCTTTCTAAGGTTCTTAAGGAGTAATAAATTTCTTAGTTCTTTAAAAATTAAAAAAAATTACAGTGGATTCTATCATGTATTTGAAATAATTTGATTAAACAAACACTAGGAAAATTTACATGCTGAGTTTATCAACTGATGAGCATCCTGTTACATTCTGGGGAAAACTTCTGCACAAAAGAGTAGGCTGGCTTATATTAACTGGTATGTTAATTAATTCAAGCACTGTCTGACAAAAAATAGCAATGTATATAATGGACAAAGTCAGAGCTAAAATATATCCTAGAGGGGATGCCATACTAGGAAAGAGAATTTCAGGAGTCTCCACAGCAGAATTTCCAAGTGAGCAAGAATAATATGCAGGGTTCCATGCAAGCAAGAAAGAATAACATGCATTCTTCTCTTTCTTTCTTCCAAAATAATTCAGTCCAAAATGCAACAGATGGACTTTAAACAAGGCAAGCATTTGTGCTGGGGGGAGGAGGGCAAGGGTGGGTTGGGCAAGGTGGAGGCAGAAGAATTTGCCTGGTAGGAACTTAAGCACCCTGAATAGGGAAGGGTATTTAGGGAAAGGGGAGGAGTTTGATCCAATAAGTAAATATACTGAACATAACTGGGGCAGTTTTTTCTCACTGATAATGAAGGGAGTCAGAAATAAGGAAAGGGAGAAAACTACAATTAATCTGTGGCATTGGTTTAAAACTGGAGCTTTTTGATAGGAACTCATGATTAAAAAATGTGTATATGATTTAAAAAATGTGTATATATACAGATGTAAATGTGTGTGTGCAACGTAAATTATATACACATATACACACATAAAAACATAGTTCCTAGGCTTTCTAGGAACCCAGAGAGACGGGTTCTGTTCAATGAGACGGTACCCAGAAGTAGCAAAACCCTTACAGCAACAAGTATACTGCCAAATCTTGGCTTCTAAATACCACTGTCTACTAAAAGGACCCAGGGTACCTTGAGAAATAGTCAATTCTAAAGTTTAAAGGAAAGTATGAGACTGGAAGAAAGGGCTCAAAGAATAATGGGAGTGGGGGCATGTCAAAAGGATTCAGAAGCCAGACTGAAGGGGCTCCCAAAGCTAAGAAAATTTGAGCCTCACTTTATAAATGATAACCACCACATAACGATATAAATAGAAGAGAGAGCTTTTTATTACAGTGTCAACCAATAAATGTAGAAGGAATGATAAAATTTTAAAAAATCACCAGTTGGCAATGATTTATCACAGTAATGATTCAGGCAGGAATTATCAATGGGTGTTAAAACCAGTGGGTAAGTTTGGTGATGAACAAAATGGTTACATACTATTTACAAAATACTTACTATAAAGGAAAAAAGAGCAGCTTTACATTGTGAGAAATATGGTAGATAATCACCTTCATTAAGTGACTACCAGTAGTGGGACAAATTGAAATTGTGCACCACTGGATAAGATACACTGAGGAAAAAAGAACATTACTTCTGATATCCCTGCCGAAAAACATATTCTGAGTATGTTTAACAACGTGTATTTTAAAAGGTATTTGCTCACATTATACAAACAAGAATCCCATAAAACATTATAACTGTTGTGCATTTAAATACAGTAGTCCCCCCTTATGTGGGGCATAAGTTCCAAGACCACCAGTACATGCCTGAAACTGCAAATAGCACTGAATCCTACATTCACTACGTTCTTGCTATACATACCTACCCACGATAAAGTTTAACTTAAAAATTAGTCACAGTAAGCAAGTAACAACAATAAGTAATAATAAAATAAAACAAGTATAACAATATGCTGTAGTTAAAAGTGTGAATGTGGTCACTCATTTCAGGGGATCCCTTGCTCAAGTCTACCTACAGGCTCAGTACTTTGTGGCACATGTTGCCAATATCTGGAACATGTTTTCTGTTCATGTCTTCCACAAATTTAATGCCTTTTCCATTGTAACTAAGCATTTATCATATACTGTGGCCATAAACTTTTCCAGTTTGAGGTATAATGGTAAAACAAGCATGAATTTCTTTTTTCTTCTTCACAATTTTATGGATAGAAGATTTGTTCTTACTGTAGAAGTTAGAAGCCTCAAAATACAATTTTTTCCCTTTCCTTATTAAGTAGAGAACTTTCACCTTTTCAACTTAAGGGAAGCACTTTATGGCTTTGTTTTGGAATATCCAAACTGCATGCCTTACCATTCTTGTGCTTTGGGACCATAACTACATAAAATAAGGGTTACTTGAAACATGAGCACCGTGATACTTTGACAGTTGATCTGGTTAGGGAAATGGCTAGTAACTGATTAAAGGGGCAGGTAATGTATATAGTATAGATACATTGGATAAAGGGATGATTCATGTCCAGGGCTTTATGGAACAGGAAGGTGTGAGATTTTGTCATGCTACTCAGAACAGTGAGCCATTTAAAGTTTATGAGTTATTTACTTCTGGAACTTTCTATTTAATATTTTCAGACCTCCACTGACCATCAGTAACTGAAACTGTGAAGTAAAACCACAGATATGGGGGACAGAGTTAGGTATATGAAATGTGAGAAGCACTGTTACGCAATAAGAAAGTAAAACAAAACTCATTAGAAAAGGCCAAAATTATTTAAGATTGTAAATCAAGGGAGTGAAGTATATACTTAGCTTTAAAACAATAGGAATAGTAACAAACATCTTTTAAGGGCTTTCAAAGCCTACCTTAAATTTATACTTTGTACTACGTCTGAGATTTTTCACTGTGTAAGCAAGATCTTCTCCATCATATTTAGGCTTAAAACCATATCCCTGGAAAGGGAAAACAAATCTTCATTAGATGTCTAACAGCAGAAATATGGGGAGTAATGAATATGTGCAAAAACCCAGACGTTCTTCATCTTTTACTATGTGCTATGTGATCAATGCTCCGTTGAGTGTAATCCTCAATGTTGCTGCTTCTAACATGAGTGAATGGATACAGAAATGATGCTAACACATGTAGAAGGATGAAGGAGGCCATGTATTCTCAGTAAAAACAGTAGCCAACAGGAGATTTTTGTATTAAGGGAAGAGTCAGAGCCAGTGATAACTTTACCATCAGTAAAGATATTCGTATCATCCCTAGAATTAACAGAAATTTCACAGACAGATGTTATAAGAGCTAAACACAACTACAACTAATATATTTAAGTTGCCCTGATCAATTAGTTGAATAAATGAATGGTTGGTTGTGCTGGCAGATAGGAATGTCACTTAGATTTGAGACTGCTATTCATAGCCCAGTGACAATGCCTCATTATTTTCCATAAACTATTTTTTAAGTTTTGAAGAATTGGCCAAATGACATGCCATTTTATAGCTATATCACATTTTGTTTACCCATTCAGCAGCTGATGGACATATGGGTTGTTTCCACTTTTTGACTATTATGAATGATGCTGTTATGAATATCTGTATAGAAAATTTTGTATGAATATGTGTATTCAATTCTCCTGGATTGAATACCTAGAAGTAAACCAAGGTTATTTTTCATTTATATTGTTTCAAAGTAGCTCTAAAAAGCTTTGGAACTATACAGAACTAATATAAGACATCCTAACTCTTGTTTGGATCAATTCTAGCTCACAGAAATGAGCCACTAGTAACCAGATATAGGTTGTACTACAGAATACCACGTGAGGCTCTTCAAATCTTCTGTGGCACCTGGGAAAGCAATATATGAACACAGGTGGAGAAGGCAGATACATTAGTTCCTTAACTTTACAGTAGTTTAGTTTGGAAGGCTGAGGTGATATTCCCCTCTCTTTATTTTCCCCCCAACATATATATTTCACATACAGTTCATGTTGTTCCCCGGCACACACATAAATACACACATAAAAGGCAAAACTCATTTCTACACTTCACAAAAACCAAAGACTGAGCTCTCCTCACTCCCAACCCTTCCCAAACAATAACCAACCAAGGATTCAAAAAATTTGGGGAAGGATCTAACTATTGTGGCAATATGCACTACATTATAATGACTACACAAAAATATGTTTTACATACCCTATTTAAAACATATATTCATACTCACTGAGGTTTCTTCCTCCATCTCTAAAATGTAAGAAATTCCTTCATCTGATGGTGTTCCTGAGGGTTTACTCCATTGTAAAGATAACCAAGTAACCCCTGCCTTAGTTAAAACAGGACTTGCTGGCATAGAAGGTGCACAGCCTGAGGTGTAATATAAAACTTCTTCACTAAAACCACTGTTGAAAACAAATGGTTTTTAAGACAGAATGAAAAAAAGTTATTGTTACAGAAAAAAATTTTATTAAATGTTTTTTTAAATGACAATTTTTGATAACTAATTTAAATAATATATCTTGAATTTGGTAATATCTTGATAGTAGCCAAGTCAGATACCTAAATGCAAATTAGTATTCTTTTAACACTTCAGTTCAAGTAACTAACACAATGTCTTACAGCTTTTAACACAACTATATCAACAAAATGAGAACTTCAAGTAGAATTTTAGTAAATAATTTGGACTGTAAATAATTCATACAAATGAAGTTGACAAATAATGTAAAACATCTGTATTAGAATGTACCTTACCTTGTACCATATTCATTTTTGGCTGATAGTCTAAATTTGCAACCCATTGCTGGTGACAGTTTAGTAATTTTAAATTGCTTCTGTAAGCCCATGTAACACTGACAAAATTCTCCATTTCCTTTTCCCTAAAAGAAATGGCTAATTATTATATATCATATACATTATTGTAAAAATATAGATCCACATATTCCTACTTGATAGATAGTAACATATTACCTGGCATACATTAAAAGTTATCTTTGTTGTATGCGTATCATGGATCTCAAGAGAAAGTTGAGATGACACACATCTTTTATATGATATTTACTGTTTGTTAAATTCAGAATTAAAAAATTGGAGAATAGGTATCTTTTACAGTTTCTGGAACTAAGTACCTTGTTTTAGCCAATGCTAAACCTCTGGCTTTAGTAAAAGAAACTCCACAATCACTACAGGGGTACTGGCAGTGGTAAAAACGGAGTGGTCTTTGAATATGCTCAATCGGTGGTGCTCCTCAGCTTATGAAAAGGTCTATGAAAACAATTTTAAGAAAATGTCCTTCTCATCTCTGAATCTCCTAGATAGTTAAGCTTCTTTACAATAAAATTTTTGGAGTTACTGGTGCTTAAATTTAACACTTGAAGAGTACAAGCACAGAGAAAAGCCAAATTATAGACAATAAAATGGGGAAGAGAAAAGTCTGCTGTTTGGGACAACTAAAGAGTTTTTGAAATTTAGGGAGCTACATAAAATGAACTAGTTTCTTATTCTCCACCCCACTGGTAGAAGTAAAGGGTGGTTAGGCTAACTTCTGTTTCAAGAAAACCTTTAGTCTGTTATCAGGCTGCTTTACTGAAATTTTACTCATTTAAAAAAAATCCTCATTTGAGGATACATTTACTGATTTGAGAGAAAGGAGAAAGAAGTAGGGAGGGAGAAAGGAGGTGAGGGTGAGAGAGAGGAGGGAAATGGGGAGGAGATATTGATGTGAGAGAGACACACATTAATATGAGAGAGAAACATTGACTGGTCACTTCCCGCATGTGCCTGGACCAGGGACCAAACCCACAACCTAGGTATGTGCCTTGACTGGGAATTGAACACACAATTCTTTGGTGCTTGGGACGACGCTCTGAGCCACATTGGCCAGGGCTGAACTCTTTTGTTAGTTTTAATAGTGTTTTTAGTTGATTCTACTGAGTAGTCTAAATAGAAAATAGTATCACTTCTAAATAATGATACTTTTGGCCCCAGAGGCTAGCTATCACGGCTAGACCTCTTGTTTTGGTTCCAAATCATACTGCATTAACTATAATTTCCTGAATAATATTAAATAAAGGTTGGGATAACTGGTAACTTTCATTTGTTTCTGCTTTGCACGGAAAGGCTTTTATTATTTAGTGATGGTACTTTGCTTAATACAAGTAACTATTAGCTCTGGCTAGTGTAGCTCAGTGGATTGAGCACCAGACTGAACCAAAGGGCTGCTGGTTCGATTCCCAGTCAGAGCACATGCCTGTGTTGTAGGCCAGGTCCCCAGTAGGGGGCGTGTGAGAGGCAACCATACACTGATGGTTTTTAGCCCTCCCTCCTTTCCCCTATCTAAAAACAAATAAATAAAATCTTTAAAAAAGGGGAAAAAAACACAATCAAGTAAGGAATTACTAATTACTAATTACTAATTTTAATTACTAATTTGCTTTAAATTTTAACTGGAATGGGCGCTAAACTTTTATTAAATACCATTTCACAATTTATGAAATTGGTATGGTTTTTCTTCTAAATTACTATTACATAATAATAGGTTTCCTACCTCTGAATTCTCTTAGAACGTTTGGAATAAAACCCACTTGGCTGGGCCTCATTACTCTTAATACACTGCTGAATTCCCAAATTAACAATGAATTTCTTCTATTCTCTCTGGCCCCCACTATTAGCTGTGGTATAGGCATAAGAAAACATAAATGACAGTGAAACAGAATACTAACCAATAAAGCCCAGAATGCTTGCTGTGGTAGGCTGAATAATGGACCTCAAATATATCCAGGTCCTAATACCCAGAACCTGTGAATGTTACCTTATATGGTAACAGGGACTGCTCAGATAGAGAGATTACCGTGGTTTTCTGGATGGTCCCTAATTGGAATTACAAGTGTCTTTTTTAGAGGGAGTCAGAGAAGGACTTGGGAAGACAGAACAGGAAAAGGCAATGTGATAACAGCAGCAGGGAGAAAAGGCACCTGATGTAGCCATCAACCAAGTAACAAGAGAACCTCTAGAAACTGGAAAAAGCTAAGCAATGTATTCTCCTCTAGAGTCTCTGGACAAAGCATGGCTATAGTGACATCTTGTTTTTGGTTCAGTGAATGCCACTTTAAATTTCTGGCTTCCAGAACTATAAGAGAATAAAGGTATGTTGTTTTAAGCCACGAGGTTTGTGGTCATTTATTAGAACAGGCATACTAAATGAGTATGTTGCCTTTAAGGCTGATGTGAAAACTCAATTCTTTAGTCAATGAATTAATTACCCAAGTGACAGCTTGATGGTAGTTTAGTTGCGAAAAAACAAAACACATAGGGAGGTCCAGTCAATAATATTTTCTAAGAATAAGATCAATTCACTCCTGTACCACACAAAATCACTCACACTGTTTTTAAAGAGAAAAAAACTTAACTATTAAACAAAATCCTCATTTCTGCCTGAGGATATGCACACAATTTTAGCCTAATTTAAAGATTCAATTTACTTACCTCATCCCATTCTAAAATAAAGCTTTGGATTTTAGAACCATTGTCACTAGGTGTCTAAAACAAACAAAAGGAATACAAATTAGTACTTTTTTGTAAAAGATTCTGGGATGATCTAACCTAAGAAACCTATACTGTTGTAAATGTAGTCTGTGACAGCCCTAGAAAAATCTGCACAGAAAAATGTAGATAACCCTTTTAAATGCAAGGGAAGAACATAACCCTTTTAACCTAAGAGTTAAAAGGGTGAAAAGGAAAGAACGTAACACATAACCCTTTTAAATGCAAGGAAAGAACAAAGAAAGCCAAGACGTTACTCAGGCATCTATCTTTTTAATTAAGCAAAAACTATCTTAACTTCAATAATCCTTTAAAACAATCAGTGTGCCTTTTATCAAGTTTTACCACCTTTAGGCTGCTAGGATCATGTTTTCATTAAAACTCACTTTACACCTAAAAGTAATATTGTGTAATACACCAAAGAAAAAACTAGGGTGCTAGCCCTGGCTGGTGTGACTCAGTTGACTGAGCACTGGCCTAGGAACTAGAAGGTCACTGGTTCAATTCCCAATCAGGGCACATGCCTGGGTTAAGGTCTCCAGTAGGGGGCATTCGAGAGGCAACCACACATTAAGGTTTCTCTCCTTCCTCCCTCCCTCCCTTCTCCTCTCTCTAAAAATAAATTTAAAAAATCTTTAAAAAAACCTAGGGTGCTGCAATGAACTCCAAGAGGGCATACTATATGGATTGCTGCTTCTAGACAGACTCAATGTATCTTAAACTGCTAATTCACAAGTCTGTTAATTCTCAGTCTCCCTTGGCATTTTATTCCAGTATTTCACGACTCAAGATTTTTAACCTTATTTTGGTCTAAATTTTCTTTCTACAATTTCAACCTATTTGATTGAGAACAAGTGATCATTACTGTCCCTCTAATTATGTTATCTATTTGAACACAATTGATTCTAAAAGTTCTTATCAAAATTAAATAATTTACAGATGATGTATCATGTAACTGTACACTTGAAACATATAATTTTTATTAACCAATGTCACTCCAATAAATTTAATTAAAAAATAAAGTGACAAAAATTTCCAAGGGGAAAAATAAGCTTAATTTTTAAATGGATCTCCAGAGAACTTCTATACTTTTTGGGACTCTATCCAGTTTTTATATAATATTGCTAACTACTATGTAAACAATAATCAAGGACTGTGAATTTTCTTTTTAAAAAACTTTATTTATTTTTAAAGAGAGGGCAAGAGAGGCAGAGAAACACTGATGTGAGAGACAGACATCAATTGGTTGCCTCTTCTATGCACCTCATACGGGACCAATCCCGTAACCCAGCCGTGTGCCCTGACCGGGAATGGAAATGGTGACCTTTCGCTTTGCAGGACAATGCCCAACCAACAGAATCAGACTGGTCAGGGCAAAGATTGCCAAGTTTTTAATAAAATATTCTATAACATGAAGTTCCAAATTATTAGTTGAATACTAACATAGATCTTGCATTTAAATGTCTTTTTTAAAAAATTTTATTGATTGATTGATTGATTGAGGGGAAGGGAAGGAGAGAAGGAGAGAAATATCAATGTATGGTTGCCTCTCATTAGTCCTCTGCTGGGAACTGGCCTGCAACCCAGGCATGTGCCCTGACTGGGACTTGAACCGCAATCATGTGGTTCGCAGGCTCGCGCTCAATCCACTGAGCTACACCAGCCAGGGCTTAAATGTCTTTTTTAAACTGTAATTTTAAACTAGTTAGAATGACCAAAATTTGCTATTTAAGTTACAGGAGTATCTCACAGGCTGGTATAGCAGTGGAAGGTAAAAGTGATTCTACAGAGAAAGGGGAAGAGGAAGAATCCTAGGGAAACTCAAACTCTTACATAGCAGGGGAAGAAAATCCAAAAGTAGAGAAGGCTGCAAGTCTTAGCAGGCAATGAGTGCTATAAAAACATATTTCTTAAGAGTAAATGACTCCAGATTGTATTTCAGGCTAGTTGATAAGGTCTCATACTTACTTTTGCTATTTTTTTTCTACTTCTCTATGAGGCTGTTAAAATGTCTATCCTCAATGATCTGTGTGTGACCTATCTCCAGCTTTTCTCTGAGTCAGGGGGGAAACTATTATGTGTGAAGTGTTTTTATCTTATTTCATTTAATACTCACATCAATTCATGATTCATGTATCAAAGAGGAAAGTAGGCTTTAAAGAGCCCAAGTAAGTTGCCCCACACCATAGTCATCAAGAGTGGAATGGAACTGAATTTGGTCTATGTGACACAAAAACCAGTGTTCCTATCCAGCAGCATTCCAGCGGCTGAGCAATAAGTAGAGAGTAAATGACCAATTTCAGTCAACTTTTTATCATTACCATGCAATAGCAATTTTAAACAATGTCACAGTTAAGAAAGTATGTCTTTCAATTGCTACTGTATACCAGTATTCTCATACCATACTAACCCTCATAGTCATGCCTTTAGATTATATGAGGCAGCAAAGTCAAAAATCTGATTTTAAGACACTAAGCTAGTTTCCTTCAATTTTAAAATTAAAAAACAATAGTTATTATGCTTTTTATGTTCCAGGAATTGTGCTATAGACCATACAAGTTATCTGATAATCTTCCTAACAACTCTGAGGTACAATTATGCAGTGCTTAACAACGGGGATGTTTTAAAAAAATGCATCGTTAGGTGATTTCATTATTGTGCAAACATCTTAGAGTGTGCTCACACAAAACTGGATGGGATAGCCTAAGACACACCTAGGCTCAAAGTCTGTAAAGGACATTACTGTATAAAACAATAAGAGATTAAATGAAGCACAAGAAAAAATGATGTAACCAAGAGGTGTTGTAAACATGAGATGTATGTAGGCTGCTGCTGGAGTGATAGCACACTTTTGTTGCAAACTTTTCTTTTTAATAAGTAGAAAGAATAGACTCTAAAATAACAATAATAAAAAGTATAGCATAGTAAATACCTAAATGAGTGACAGTTGTTCATTACCATTATCAAGTATTACATATGGTACATAGTTGTATGTGCTACACTTTTATACAACTGACAGTGCAGTAGACTTGTTTACACCAGCATCACTAGAAACATGTGGATGATGTATTATACTATGACCTATGACAGCTAAGGCATTATTAGGAGGTTAAGAATTTTTAGCTTCATAGTAATATTATTGGGACCACTGTTGTACATACAGTCAGTCATTGACTGACATTTCCGTAGGTGGCATATAACTTATATATACTATTCCTAGTATTAGTAACAAGAATATCTATCTCTTTTCCCAACTATGCTAATTACTGTATATGTACACACTAAAAAGTATAGCATAGAAGTGTATAAGCCTGGGTAACCTGTGTGGGCAACTGAGAGGTAGCCCTATCTATCTCCTGTACAAGCCTCTTGAGATATTGTTAAAGAAAGAAATTTCAGAAGTCAAAATTCAATTGTGATTATCATCAGCATAAAGAGGAGTACCCTAAAAAATCCCAACCAGGGAGATTCAAGATGGCAGAGTCATCAGTAAAAGCTACCCTAACCTCCTTCTAGAACCAACTGGGAATTCCAACTAAATTATAGAGAAATCATCCTGAATAACCAACTGAACACTAACTAGAGAGAAGCCTTATAACCAAGGATAAACAGAAGAAACAATATCACCACAATGAGAATGGCAGGGAGTGGGGAGAAAGTACAAGAGGGCTAGCTGGGCTCTCATGGGCAATAGCTGAAGTTCTGGAGGGATATATGAGCAGCCAGGAACTTCCCCCTGAGAAGAGTGGGGTCTAAACCCCAAGCTGGACTCCCTAGCCTATAGCACCAGAGCTGGAAAGGAACCCAGATAACATCCAGCTGTGAAAGGAGCAGGGTTTCTGTCTACCAGGGAGAGGTGCTGGAGACTCAAGAAGAGCCTCTTCAAGGGCCAAAGCACAACATATTTTTTTGTAGCCACTTACCCTGGGCTCCAGCCAAGGGAGAGCAGACTAGAGATGTCTGAGGTGAATCTGGGGTTGGTGGCCCTGGGGAGAGAAGTGAAGGAATAGCTGCCAGGATCCCTGTGCTGAGTCATTCCCCATTCTGTGGAAGCCATTTATCTCAGGCAGAGCACTTCTCTATAAGTGGTATTTGCCTTATACCATGTGGAGCTTAACAGATTACAACTTGAGTGTATATCATTGATTAGTTTAACAAACTAAGGTGGATCTCTGGGTGCTACAAGACTTCAGGCAACCCTCCCACAAGCCCAGTGCTGATAAAAGCCAACTTTGGTGTGCAGACTGATTTTTTTGTGCACACAACAGGCACAGCAGACAGAGTCACATGATGTAAATCACTGATAGCTCAAAAAAAGTTGACCAGGGCCAGTCATAAGCAGCATCTGACAAAGGCCTACACCAGAATCTTAGCACATCTACCTAACACACAGAAACAAATACAAAAAGGCAGTCAAAATGAGAAGACAGAGCAATAGAACCCAAATGAAAAAAAAATGAGAGTTCCCGAGAAGAAATAGATAAAATCGAGGCAAGGAATTTATCAGAAAGTTTAGAGTAATGATTAAAAGGATACACAACAGCATGAAAAAACACACAGAAACCATGAAAAAGGATGAGTCAGAATTACAGAATGCAAAATCTGAAATAAATAATACCCTGGAAGGAATAAACAGTAGGTTAGATAAAGCAGAGAATTGAAAGAGTGATTTGGAAGTAAAAAAAAAAAAACAAAACCACCTAGGCAGAGCAGAAAAAAGAAAAAGGAATTAAATAAAATGAGGACAGTTTAAGAAACATTTTGGGCAATAGGAAGTGGAACAATATCTACATCATGGGAATATTAGAAGGAGAAGAGAGCAAGCAAGGGTTCAAGCCTATTCGAAGAAATAATTACCAAAAACATCCCTATTCTGGTGAAAGAAAAGTCACACAAGCCCAGGAAGCTCAGATGATCTCAAATAAGCCTACATGGAGACAAATCATAATTAAAATGACAAGGACCAAAGACAAGGAGAGAATCCTAAAAGTCATGAGAAAAGCAGATAGTTACATACAAAGGAGCACCAGTTAGACTGTTATCTAATTTCTTAACAAAACATTTCAGCTAAAGGAAGTGGCACAAAATATTCAAGATGATGAAAACCAAAGACCCACAACCAAGGCTACTTTACCCAGCAAGGTTATAATTTAAAATCAAAGGAGAAATAGGAGCTTCCCAGACTAGAAAAAGTGAAAGGAGTTTGTTAACATCAAACCAGTACTGCAACAACTATGAAAGGGCTTGCTTTAAAAAGAACGAGAGAAAAAATCCCTAAGAAAATAGACTAAAAATAAAGTATCACTAAATACATATCTATCAACAATCACCTTATGTGTAAATGACTACAATGCTCTAACCAAAAGTCATAGGTAGCTGAACGAATAAGAAAACGAGACCCATATATATGCTGCCTCCAAGGGATCCATCTCAGATCAAAAGATACACAGACTAAATATAAAAATACGGGGAAAATATTTCACGAAATGGAAAGGATAAAATGTTGGGGTAGCGTTACTTATATCTGACAAAACAGATTTAAAACAAAGGCTGTACTAAGAGACAAAGAGAGACACTACATACGATAAAGGGAACAATCTGACAAGAGGATATAACTGTAGTAAACATTTATGAACCCAACACAGAAGCACCTAAATATGTGAAGCAAATATTCATGGATATAAAAAGAGAGACTGATAAAAACACAGTCATAGTTGCGGATTTTAACACAGCACTGACTTCAATGGATTAATGTTCAACACAGATAATCAAAAAGATGACAGTAGATTAAACAGATTTAATTGATATCTTCAGAGAAGTTCACCCCAAAGAAGCTGAATATACATACTTTTCAAGTGCACATGAAATGTTTTCTAGGGCAATCTACCTATTAGACAACAAACAAGTCAAGAAATTTAAGAAGACTGATATCATATGTCAAGCATCTGCTCTGACTACAATGCTATGAAACTAGAAATCAATCACAAGAAGAACACTGGAAAACATGCAAAGACATGGAAGGTAAATAACATGCTATTAAACAATGAATGGGTCAATGACAAGATCAAGAAAGAAATCAAGAGACACTTTGAAACAAATGAGAATGTGAGGATACAACAATCCAAAAACCTGAGGGACACAAGGAAAGCAATCCTAAGAGGGAAATTCATAGCAGTACAGGCAGGCCTATCTCAAAACACAAGTAAACACTTGAATGAACATTTTGACTTTACACATAAAGAAACTTAAAAAAGAACAACAAACAAAGCCCAAACTAGGTAGAAGAAAGGAAATAATAAAGATCAGAGTAGAAATAAATGAAGAGTCTAAAAAACAACACCAAAGATCAATGAATTCAAGCGCTGGATCTTTGAAAAGTAAACAAGATCGACAAATCTTTAACCAGACTCATCAAGAAAAAAGAGAGAGGACCCAAATAAGTAATACCAGAAATGAAAGAGAAGAAATAATAACCAACACCAGAGAAATAACAAGAATAGTGAGAAAGTACCATGAATAACTATATGCCAAGATTGGACAACTGGGGGAAATGGATATATTTCTACAAACATACAATCTTTCAAAACTGAATCAGGAAGAAGCAGAAAACCTGAATAGACTGATAACAACTAGCAAAATTGAAGAAGTAATTTTAAAAATCCCAACAAACAAAAGCCCTAGGCTGGATGCCTTCAAAGGTGAATTTTACCAAATATTCTGAGACGAGCTAACACCTCTCCTCCTCAAACTATTTTATAAAGTTCAAGAGGAGGAAAGGTGCACAAACTCATTTTACGAGTTATCCTCCACCACTATCCTTATTCCAAAATCAGATAAAGACAGTACAAAGAATGCAAATTATAGAACTATAAGCCTGATGAACTTAGATGCTAAATCCCCAACAAAATATTAGCAAAACAAATATAGCAATGCATGAACAAGCTCATATACCACCAAGATCAAGCGGGATACATTCTGGGAATGCAAGGTCAGCACAACATTCACAAAGTGATCCATCAAATAAACAAAATAAAGGATAAAAACCATACGTCCATATCATTGTGAAATTGAACAATGCCCTAGATGAAATGGTCTTAACTGAAATATATATAGAGCCATTCATCCCAAAGAAGCTAAGTACACATTCTTTTCAAATGTGCATGGAACACTTTCAAAGACAGACCACATGATAGGACACAAAACGAGCCTCAACAAATTCAAGAAACTTGAAATCATACCAAGCATTTTCTCTGACCACAAGGGACTGAAATTAGAAACCAACCCCAAAGAAAAAAACCCAAAACACCCAACATCATGGAGACTGAATGGTATGCTATTAAACAACGAATGGGTCAAGACTAAAATTAGGGAAGAAATCAAAAAGTGTCTGGAAACAAATGAAAACGAACTCACAACAACCCAAAACTTATGAGACACAGTGAAGGCTGTCCTGAGAGGCAAGTTCATAGCAACACAGGCCTACCTAAAAACGATAAAAACATTTCAAACAAAAACCTAACCCTATGCCTACGAGAACTTGAGGAACAACAACAAAGACAGCCCAGAGCAAGTAGAAGGAAGGAAATAACCAAGGTCAGAGCAGAATTAAATGACGTAGAGACTAAAAGCACAATTCTAAGGATCAATGAATCCAGGAGTTGGTGTTTTGAAAAGATAAACAAAATAGACAATCCGTTAAGTAGGCTCATGAAGAAAAGAAGAGAGAGGACCCAAATAAACACAATCAGAAATGAAGGAGGAGAGATTACAACTGACACCACAGAAATAGAAGGGATTATAACAAATTATTATGAAGAACTGTATGTCAAGAAATTTGAAAACCTAGGTGAAATGGACACATTTCTAGAAAAATATAATCTTCCAAAACTCAATGAAAAAGAAGCACAAAACCTGAACAGGCAAGTAACAGCAGATGAAATTGAAGCAGTAATCAAAAATCTCCCGAAGCACAAAAGCCCTGGACCAGATGGTTTCACAGGAGAATTCTACAAAGCATTTAAGGAAGAGCTAACCCCATTCTTCACAGGCTATTCCAAAAAATCCAAAATGATGGAAGACTCCCAAACTCTTTTTATGAAGCCAGCATCATTCTAATTCCAAAACCAGATAAAGGTACAACAATCACTGGGGAAAAGGGAAGGACTCACATGAACAAGTATAAATAACTAAGGAGGGGGGCAGAAATGGGAGGCAGGTGGGGAGCACTGGGGGGGCAGGGATGGGAATACAAGACAGAAAACTGTACTTGAACAAGAATTAAATTTAAAAAAAAGATACAACAAAGAAAGAAAACTTCAGGCCAATATCGCTGATGAATATAGATGATAAAATCCTCAACAAAATATTGGCAAACTGCATCCAACAATACATTAAAAATGGCCAAGTGGGATTCATCCCAGGGATGCAAGGATGGTTCAATATTCGCAAATCAGTAAATGTGTTTCGCAAATCAGTAAATGTAATACATCATATAAACAAAAGCACAGACAAAAATCACATGATCATATCAATAGATGTGGAAAAGCTTTTGATAAGGTACAACACCGATTCATGATAAAAACACTCAGCAAAGTGGGACCAGAGGGAGCATTCCTCAATATAATAAAGACCATATATGAAAGACCTAAAGAGAACATCATACTCAACGGCCAAAAACTAAAATCTTTTCCACTAAGATCAGGAACAAGATAACGTTGCCCACTTTTGCCACTTCTACTCAATATAGTATTGGAAGTTTTAGCCAAAGTGATCAGACAAGAAAATAAAAGGCATCCAAATCAGAAAGGAGGAAACAAAACTACCACTGTTTCCAGATGGCATGATAGCGTACATGGAAAATCCTGTAGACTCCACCCAAAAAATGCTCAACCTAATAAGTGAATTTGGCAAAACAGCAGGATACAAAGTCAGTATCCAGAAATCAAAGGCATTTTTGTATACCAACAATGAAACAGCAGAAGCAGAAATCATGAAAAAAATCCCATTTGATAGAGCAAAAACAAAAATAAAATACCTAGGAATACATCTAACCAAGGACGTAAAAGACCTGTATGCAGAAAACTACACAACATTGAACTAAGAAATCAAGGAAGACATAAACAAATGTAAACATATACCGTGCTCATGAATTGGAAGAATTAACATCATCAAAATGTACATACTACCCAAAGCAATCTATAGATTCAATGCAATACCTATTAAAGTACCAATGACACAATTCACAGACATGGAACAAACACTTGAAAAACTTCTATAGAATCATAAACGACCCTGAATAGTAGCTGCAATTTTGAGAAAGAAGAACAAAGTAGGAGGGATCACAATACCTGATGTCAAACCATATTACAAGGCCACTGTAATCAAAACAGCCTGGTACTGGCATAAAAACAGGCATATAGACCAATGGAATAGAACAGAGAGCCCAGAAATAAACCGAAAACTCTATAGTCAATTAATATTTGACAAAGGGGGCAATAACATAAAATGGAGTAAAGATAGCCTTTTCAACAAATGGTGTTGGGAGAACTGGACAGCTACATGCAAAAAAATGAAACTCAAGCACCAACTTACACTATATACCAAAATAAATTCAAGGTGGATAAAAGATTTAAATATAAGCCATGGCACCATTAAAGTCCTAGAGGAGAACATTGGCAGGAAAATTTCAGATATTTCACGCAGCAAATTTTTTACGGATACATCCCCTGGAGCAAGGGACATAAAGGAAAGAATAAACAAATGGGATCTCATCAAAATTAAAAGCTTCTTCACAGCAAAAGCAAACAGTATTAAAATAAAAAGACAACCAACTGTATGGGAAAACATATTTGCCAACGATATCTCAGACAAGGGTTCAATCTCTAAAATATACAAAGAACGTACACAACTCCATTCTAAGAAGACAAGCAACCCAATTAAAAAGTGGGCAAAGGAACTGAACAGACAAAGAACAGTGGGCAAAGGAATTTCTCCAAGGAGGACATACAGAAGATCCAGAGACACATGAAAATATGCTCAATATCACTACCTATCAGAGAGATGCAAATTAAAACCACAATGAGCTACCACTTTACACCATTCAGAATGGCCAGTGTAAACAAAGCAACAAACCACAAGTGTTGGAGAGGTTGTGGAGAAGACGGGACCCTAATCCACTGTTGGTGGGATTGCATACTGGTACAGCCACTGTGGAAAACAGTATGGAATTTTCTCAGAAAACCAAAAATGGACCTGCATTTTGACCCAGCAATTCCACTGCTGGGATTATATCCTAAGAACCCTAAAATACCAATCCAAAATAACCTATGCACCCCAATGTTCATAGCAGCACAATTTACAATAGCCAAGAGCTGGAAGCAACCTAGGTGCCCATCAGTAAATGAATGGATCAAAAAACAATGGTACCTTTACACAATGGAATGCTACACAGCAGAAATACAGGAAGAAATGCTTTCACAGCCACAGATAACATCATGGATAATGTAGGCTAAGAGTTGTCCACCCTACTCCTTCCTGCCATATAGATCACTAGTGGAAACTAGAAGAGGGGTCAGCAAACTTGTATTATGGGCTAAATAGCAAACATTTTAGGCTTGTTTTTGGCCATATGGTCTCTGTCATGATTATCTCATTCTGCTGCTATAGTGCTAAAGTAGAGTCAATATGTAAATGAATGAGTGTGGCTATGTTTCAATAAAACTTTATTTATAGACACAAATTATAAATAGCTCCTACACTTTGCAACAGCATGGATGGGACTGGAAAGCATTATGCTGAGTGAAATACGCCAGGCAGTGAAAGACAAATACCATATAATCTCACCTTTAACAGGAAGCTAAACAACAAAACAAAAAGTAAGCAAAATAAAACCAAAGACCCTGAAATAGAGAACAGGCTGACAGTGATCAGAGGGGAGAGGGGAGAGGGGAGAGAATTTCAGGGGAAAAAGGGGAAGGATTTACAGGAACTAGTATAAAGGACACATGGACAACAACTAAGAGGGGTGGAAATGGGAGGGAGGTGAGGAGCACTGCGGGGGTGGTGGGCTGGAATGGGAGTAAAAAACAACAACAAGCATATGACCATATCAACAGATGCAGAAAAAGCATTTGATGAAACCCAGCACCCATTTATGATAAAAATTCGCAGCAAACTGGGATTAGAGGGAACATACCTAAACATAATAAAGACCATGTATAACAAATATACTGCCAGCATCATAATTCCATGGGCAAAACTTGCACATGTTCCTCTTAAGATTGAGAATAAGACATGGATGTCTCCTTTTCCCTCTCTTAGTCAACATAGTGCTGCAAGTACTAGGCACAGCGATCAGATAAGAAGAAGAAATAAAAGGCATCCAAATTGGAAAAGAAGAAGTACAACCGTTATTGCTTGCAGATAACATGATACTATACACTGAGAATTCCAAAGATTCCACCAAAAAACGAACAACTGATAAATAAATTCAGCAATATAGCTGGACACATAATTAATGTCCAGAAATCAGCTGTACTTTTATATGCCAATAATGAACTCACAGAAAGGAAAATTAAGAAAACAATCTCATTCACAACTGCTACAAAGAGAATATCTAGGAATAAACCTAATCCAAGATGTAAAACACTAGTACTTGGAAAATTGTTAAGACATGGAGAAAGACACTGAACAGGGTACTAGTTAAGTGGAAGCACATACCGTATTCATGTACAGGAGGAATTAACATTATTAAAATATTCATACTACCCAAAGCAATCTATAAATTCAATGCAATTCCTTCATGATGTAGAGTCATGCGAGTTCTTTACATATTTTGGAGCTCAAACTCTTGTCCCAGGTATCACTGGCAAATGTTTTCCCATATTGTTGGTTCCCTTTACTTTTTGCTGATGTTTTCTTTAGCCATGTAGAAGAAGCTTTTTATTTTGATGAAGTCCCATTTGTTTATTCTTTCCTTTATTGTCTCTTGCTCTAGGGGACATATTGGTGAAATATTACTGCGTGGAATATCTGAGATTATCCTGCCTATGTTCTCCCAAAGAACTTTTCTGGTTTCATGACTTATATTTAAGTCTTTTATCCATCTAGAGTCTATTTTCCTGTATGGTGTAAGCTGGTGGTCAAGTTTCATTTTTTTGCATGTAGCTGTCCAGATCTTCCAACGCCATTTGTTGATGAGGCTACTTTTACTCCATTTTATGCTGGTGTTCCCTTAGGCAAATCGTAATTGACCACAGACATAGGTTTATTTCTGGGCTCTCTATTCTGTTTGACTGATCTATGTGTCTGTTCTTATGCTAGTACCAGACTGTTTTGATTACCGTGACCTTGTAATACAGTTTGATATCAGTTAGTACAATCCCTCCTACTTTGTTTTCTCAAAATTGTTCAGAGTCATTTATGGTTCCATATAAATTTTTGAAATGTTTGTTCTATATCTGTGAAATATGTCATTGGTATTTTAATAGGGATTGTGTTGAATCTATAAATTGGTTTGGGTAGTATGGACATTTTGATGATCTTAATTCTTCCAATCTATGAACACAGTATATACTTCCATTTGTTTGTGTCTTAATTTCTTTCCTTAGTGTTGTGTAGTTTTCTGAGTACAGGTCTTTTACCTCTTTGTTTGGGTTTATTCCTAGGTACTTTATCTTTCTTGTTGCGCTATCAAATGAAATTTCCCCCCAGACCTCTATTTCTGATATTTCATTGTTGGTGTAAAAATGCCTTATATTTCAGAATATTGAGTTTGTATCCTTCGGTTTTGCCAAATTTATTTATTAGGTTGAACAGTTTTTTTGGTGGAGTCTATAGGGTTTTCTATGTACGCTATCATGTCATCTGCAAACAATGACAATTCTAGTTCATCTGTTCCAATTTGGATGCCTTTTATTTCTTTTTCTTATGTGACTGCTATGACCAGGATTTCTACTACTGTGTTAAATAGAATTAGTGATAGTGGATACCTTTGTCTTGTTACTGATCTTAGTGGGAAAGCTTTTAATTTTTGCTTGTTGAGCATAATGTTGGCTGTAAGTTTCTTTATACAGCCTTTATTTTATTGAGGTATGCTCCCTCTACTTGCATGTTGCTGAGAGTTTTTATCATAAATGTGTGCTGTACCATATCAGATGCTTTTTCTGCATCTACTGATATGATCATGTGATTTTTTCTCTTTTGTTTGTGATGTATTACATTTATTGATTTGCAAATATTGTACTGTCCTTGCATCCTTGGCAAGAATCCAATTAAAAAATGGACAAAGGACCTGAACAGACACTTCTCCAAGGAGAACACACAAAGGGATCAGAGACATGAAAGAATGCTGAACATCATTAGCCATTAGAGAGATGCAAATTAAAACCCCAGGGAGATATATCGGTTGGAATGGCCATCATAAACAAATCAACAAACACTTAGGGAGTGCGGGCAAGATTTTGAAGAAAAGGGAATCCTAGTACAGTGTTGGTAGGCATGCGGACTGGTGCAGTCACTGTGGACAATAGTATGGAACTCCCTGAAAAAACTAAAAATGGAATTGCCTTTTGACCTGGCAATTCCACTGCTGGCATTCTACCCTAAGAATCCTGGAACACTTATTCAAAAGATGCTATGCTACCCAATGTTTATAGCAGCACAATTTACAATAGCCAAGTGCTGGAAATAGCCTAAGTGCCCATGAGTAAATGAGTGGATCAAATAACTGTGGTACATTTACACCATGGAATACTATGCAGCAGAAAGAAAAGAGCTCCTACCCTTTGCAACAGAATGGATGGAACTGGAGAGCATCATGCTAAGTGAAATAAGCCAGGTGGTGAAAGACAAATACCGTATGATCTCACCTCTAAGTGGACACTAACTGACAAAAGAAACAAGTGGGCAAAATAGAATCAGAGACACGGAAATAAGCAACAAACTGAAAGTAACTAGGGGGGAGGGGGATACAGGGGAAAGAAGGGGAAGGGTTGACAAGGTACATGTATAAAGGATCCATGAACTAAGACAGCTGGGGGGGGGTACTGAATGTGGGAGGTGGTGATAGGTAGGGCAGAGGAGGGTAATGGGGGGAAAATGAGGACAACTGTATTTGAACAACAATATAATTAAAGAAAGAAAATAAATAAATTTAATGTAATTCCTATTAAGATTCCAAAGACGCATTTCACACCACTAGAACAGATATTTCAAAGATTTATATGGAACTACAATAGGTCCTGCATAGAAGCTGCGATCCCAAGAAAGAACAATGCTGCAGGAATCACACTACCTAATATCAAACTATAGTACGAGGCCACAGTATTCAAAAAAGCATGGTACTGGAAAAACAGACACATAGATCAATGGAACAGAAATTAATCTCTATCTTTAGAGTTATCAAATATTTGACAGAGGAAGCAAGCACATACAATGGCATAAAGATAGTTGAATAAATAAATGTTGTTGGGAATATTGGACAGATATGTATAGAAAAATGAAATTAGACCACCTTATTACACCACACACAAAAATAAATTCAAAATGAATCAAAGACTCATGATTAATGAGTCTAACCATGATTTATGGTTAGACTCTAACCATAAATATTCTAGAATAAAACATAAGCAGTAATATCTTAGACATTGCTTGTAGCAACAGTTTATTGGATATATTTCCCCAGGCAAGGGAAACAACAGAAAAAATGAACAAATGGGACTTATCAAACTAAAAAGTTTTTGCATACCAAAGGAAATCATTAACAAAATAAAAAGACAACACACAGAATGAGAGAACATATTTGCTGATACATTGGATAAGGGGTTAGTATCCAAAATTTCAAAGTACTTACGAGACTCAATACCAACCCCATCCCCCTGCAAAAAAATAAAACAAAAACCAAAAAAAACCCCAAACAACTCAATTAAAAAATGGGCAAAGGACCAGAATATATACTTCTCCAAAGAGGACGTACAGATGGCCAATAGACATATGAAAATACACTCAGCGTCACTAATCATCAGAGAAATGCAAATTAAAACCACAATGAGATACCATCTCACACCTGTCAGAATGGCTATCATCAACAGATGAACAAACAACAAGTGTTGGTTAGCACATGGAAAAAAGGGAACCTCCATACACTGTTGGTGAGAACGCAGATTGGTGCAGCCACTGTAGAAAACAGTATGGAGATACCTCAAAAAATTAAAAATGGATCTACCTTTTGACCTAGCGATCCCAGTTCTGGGAATATACCCAAAGGAACTCAAAACACTCATTTGAAAGTACATAAGCACCACTATGTTCACTGCAGCATTATTTATAATTGCCAAGATAGGGAAGTGGCCCAAGTATCCAGGAATAGATTAGTGGCTGAAACAACTATGGAACATTTATACAATGGAATACTACTAGACTGTAAAAAAGAAGTTAGTTTTACCTTTTGCCTCAGTATGGATGGACCTGGAGAAAATTATGCTAAGTGAAGTAAGCCAGTTAGAGAAAGACAAATACCACATGATTTCACTCACATGTGGAATCTAATGAACAAGCTGAACTAACAAGGACTATGGGGACACACTCATGGATGGAGAGCAGGATAATAGCTGGCTGGTGTTGGAGGTTAGAGGGACTAAACAAAAAGGTAAAAAGAGACATAGAAAACAGTGTGATAATTGCTCAGGAAGGGTGGGTGTCATGGGACTAAATGGTAATGGAAAAAATACCCAAAAAATAATTTTTAGGAAAAGGAAGAGAAAAATCCCAACCAGTTTGAAGGGCACTGGGTGGCTATCCCACTGCCCTACCAAAGCAAAGGACCATAGCATATTTATAAGTAAAATGCTTCTCTGATATGAAATAAAAGTAATCATTTTGTCAATATGTACATACTTGTTTGATTTACATGTGCTAAAAGTTGTTTTTAACTACCCACATCATCTAATATCCTCAAAAGAACTGGGAACTAATGAACTCTAAACTAGCAGCTCCAAATATTCAAAAGCTTTTGCAAAGAAAGCTAGTGCATAGTTTTATTCTCGAGATAAAATGAGATGAATAAATCAAGATAAGCCATTCTTTTCTCATTGCAAACCAATGGTTGCTAACAGCAGTGGTTCTTCTCCCTTTCAAGGAATGTTTTGAAATTTTGTGGGAGGTGTTTCTGATCATCACAATAATGGCAGGGGTGGAGGAGCTGATGAGTAGAGGGTAGGAATCAAGATGCTAACAGTCCTGCAGAGAGTATAGGACAATCAATACCGTAACTGTACTCTCCCTCTAGCATGGACTTTTTGTTATCTTAGTGTACATCTAAGTAGATGAAATACCTGTTTATAATTATGGATGAACCTAATCCATTTCACAAGGTATTTTTTGTAGAGTTTTAATAGTTATCAATTTTCTCCAAATTCAATTACTATGCAATTTGGGAAAAACTGTACTTTTGCTTATAAATTTACTAAGACCTATATATTATGTCAGAAAATCATGTCACCCATGACAATGTTTTTTTCTGTGGTGTTTGAATTACCAATTCTACCTACAGTGTCTATTCACTTTACTGTATCTTGTGTAGGTAGGTCCAAACATTCACATATTGACACACACATTATTCTACTGAAAATAATTTTACTCCTCCTTTAAGGTATCATATTGATATTTTAATTTTTCATACTGATATCTTTAAAGCTATGAGCCTACTTATTATCAACCCCATTTATGATAAAATTCAGGATAAAAATGTGTCATTACAAAATATTTTAAAAAGGAGTAGTGAACTTGAGAATTACTGTTGTGACACTCAAAAGTTATCACATGTCCAGTATAATATGAAGTATTAATTATAAATCAATCATTTCTCCTATATTTACATAAGGTAGGGAAAACCAGTAAGAGCATTATTTTAAGATCCAAGAAACAAATGCTTTCAGATATGTAAAGAGCAAGAGAAAGTTAACTTAAAGCACTTTTTTGTCTCCCAAACTAACTGAAATTTAATTCTACTGGGGTGGGCGGAAGGAAATCCATGTCCAGTTGGAAATACTACAGAGACTATCCTTACCTTCCATTGCAAAGTGAGTGAATTTTTGGTCCGATTGGCTATCCTTGGTGGATTAGGTATGTCAGGTTCACAGCTCAAGGTGGTAAAGCTTTCAGTTTTTGAAGCGGTTCCCTTTACAGAATTGTATTCTGCCTGGACTCTATGATGATAAAATAAATAGTTTTATCCTGTAGAATCATTGTATATGGCCCTTTTACAGAATCACCTTTAAGTACTTTCAAGTTAGTTAGTTACTCTCTAAATGTTCTATTAAGAAAATATGCATATTAGAAGTGTGGCCCTTAAAAAGAAAAAAAGGACAGACCAGTGGTGTTCATCTTTTTTTTACTTCAACCAAAAGTAAACAATACATTTTAAATTGTGATATAACTGTATCTGTGCATTATATATTTACATACAAGCACACAAACAGTACTGCATGCGTACATGTGTGTAGCAAGTATGCTGAAAAAATATCATTAACTAGAGTAATATACTCCATTTCTATTCCATTTGATATTTAATTTTTAAAAATGCTGAATATAACCTACAAAATTAATTACACAATCCAATAATGGTTGCAATCCACAATTTGAAAAATGCTATTTTGAATAATACACTAGGGTTCATCTATAGGAAGTATAATTGAAAATTTATTTAATACGTTAATAGAAATAATACTAACCACAAATGTTCTATTAAAAACGAAGGTGACTAACTAAATGCACTACACTCAGTACCAACCAGAGAAGTCCCTAGAGTCTATAAAACCTCAGTAAACGGAATTTACAATGCATTACAACACACAATAAAACAGTACCTAAGTTATTCGCAATTAACCATAAAATTTTATCAGCTTTATTATCTCAAACCCTTTCCAAAACAAAATGGAGCAAAAATATGTAAGTATAAGCCAAATGTTATTTATGATTCTAATTTGTAAAAATTTCAAAAGCTGGGACCATTTTCTAGCACTAAATTGGATATTGTAGACATATTGTACATATTAGCTATATTTTCATTCCACTCTCTAGGTCCTACAAACAGGCTAATCAACCATTAACTGTAGCATCTGAGTTAAAATGTTTTACTTTGTTTGAAAAAGTGTTGATAATTGTACCGAAAGAAGAACCCAACTTCATGTTTTTAATACAAAGTTAATAATTAAATTGCATTCTAGATTTAAGAAAAGATTAAAAATAAAACTACTTATGGTATATCATAGAAAAGCAACACGTAGGAATTCCTTACTTTGCATGGTATTCTGTGGCTGGTTTGAGATCATTTAAAGTGACACCTGCTTCTTCTCCTCTGGGTTGGGGGAAAAAGATAGTATTTCACTGCCTGATAAATAAAGCATTTCTGGAGGATATGCATCATGTGCCTCATAGGTAGGTTATGAAATTATATTGTTTCTTACTTTACAAACTGGGGCCATATTCAAATTCTGTTAATATGTGGCAAACTTAAGTATCACCTGCATACCATTTTAAAACAAATAGGTATGGTAAGCAAATCAAGAACCATTTTATATTATTTAAAAATCCATTTCCCACATATTTAAAATGCAAAATAACACATTAATACTGAAATCAAAACTACTAAATTTTTACAAGAAGTCAGCCAAACTCTTGCGTGTTATTAGAATATAACATGGAACTATTTCAAATGTTAGTTTAATGAACAGATAAGAAAAAACAGTAACCATAATTTAAAGTAAAGCATTTCCCATAGACACTATTATGTTTTAAAATACAACAGGGCTCATCTTCTTAAAATACTCATTTCATACAATTGGTATGCAGGTAGCAAACCAGCCTTTTTCTACTTCTTTTTTTAATAATCACTGTTCTCTCTTCCATTTCCTTCATCCAAGTTTCTCTCCTCTCCACTTTATGGACGTCTGCAATCCCCTCTCACTGCCCTCCCAGATTACCAGCTACCCTGTTTCTCAAATCAAAGCCAGTAAATATTATGAGCAAGAAAACATGTACCATTGGTGAAAATACACTTTAATCAATTGGGCAGTTGTAGCAGCATCCTCAGAGAGACCTTAATTAGTGTAGAGTAAAGGAAGTGACTAGTCTGTCTCATGCTCTCTGGTCAGGTGGCAGATGGAGATAAACCCTTTTAACATGCAACCATAGCTAATTAGAATCGACCATTAACACACCGCCCCCCCCATTATGTTGATGTCCTTCATCCCAGATTTACCCCTTAGGTAGGTTTTTCTCTTTTAAAAAAATGAACAGAATAAACACAAGGAAGTCTCAATAGAGATAAGGCGACAGGACCTTTTTATAACCTTATGTTACTAGATGACAGTCACTGGGGTAGTTTTACTTTCCTTTCTTCCCTATACTTGCGATTTTTTTTTTTGAAAAAAAAGTAGGAAGAAGGTTGATGTATCCAGTGTTCTGTGTTAATTATGATCATTTGAATGACTAAGCACCCTCATTTACAATCTTCCTGGTTCTCACATTGTAACTAATAATCAACTTCACTCTTTATTTTTTAAATTAGAATAAGCAATGTCTATATAAGGACAGCAAACTAATTTATTTTATGAATACCAATCATAAATGTCACAACTTTAGCCACAGACTCTTTCTAAGGCTACTTGGCATATAATAAACACATTTTGAACCATGGAAAGAGAACTATGATAGGTTTTCAAAATATGATTATTAACAAACCAACAGACAAATAAGGAATAATGGTACTAAATTTATTTTACAATAGGATATGAGCTTTTACCTGTAAGAATTAATTCCAGTTCTTTGGAGGGGCAATACCGTATTTCACAAGCTAATAGTTTAAGAGTTCTCCATTTTTAGTCCTGGTTTCTACATAATACGATTTATATTTATGCCTCGGGAATATGTGAATAGCAAAATATCTGTTAGGGGGCCTACTGAAACATAAAAGCTGAATGTGGCCAATGAAAGCAATTACTCCAAGAGTATGTAGACAGAAATGTGTTACAGCTGGCATTTGGACCATTTACATTGAAATCACTGTCACTGGTCAATTATAGGTTCAAAATAAAAGCATAAAGAAAGAATAAAATCAGTATTAAGCTTTTTATGACAAACCATTAACTTAATAATGAGAAGGAGTAAAACATAACAAATACCTACACATACACACTTTTATATTTCCCATCTTTTCCAGTACTTGAGACGAGAATTTCATAACCATAGAGCTCTGGTACAATAGTCTCATCTTTTTCACCATTAATGAAGCTGGAGGGAGGTGACCAGGTAAGTACTACTGACCTTGCCTGGATATCTGAGGCCTGCAAGAACATAGTATTTAAAAGCTCTATGAAAAAAACTGTAATGTGCACAATGAGCAGTGAAAAATCTAATAGAGTTTCAAGACTAAATAAAATATATCTGTATCTACTTATTTCAATGAGTCACAAATAGAAACCTGTCCATTTGCAGATGAAATATGATTTGTTCTGAATGGGCGGATGGGTTAAAAAATTTAAAGACCACTTGGACCATTAAAACTATTAGTGTAAACACTATATACAAATACAGTCAAAAGAAAGAATGAAGAAAAAACCCCACTTGTAAGATTTGAAAGGGTTCATTTCCTCAATTTATAAAGTGTCTTAAAATAAGAAAAAGACGAGAAACTCATGAGAAAAATAAGGAAAGGACATGGACTGTCTGAATATATAAATATAAATTTAAAAAAGATACCACTTTTTATCCCCCCAAATGTGAGACATATAATACCATTATACTCGATTTTATGGAAAAAGAAACAGATTCAAAAAGGTTAAGTGGCTTGTCCCAGGTCACTCAACCCCTAAGTATAAGTTAAGGCTGAGACTAGCACAACATTCTCCCTTACACACTACACTTGTGTCATATTACTGAGTAGCTCTTCTTTTATGTTTGGTTGGTTCCTCAATTGCCATGTTTCAGTTCTTCTTAAATGTGGGTTAATGTTTGCAATACTGTCCCCACACTTCCCCACTGTTCAGTGCACAGTGCCCAACCATTACTTTTTCTTTACATTTCAATTCAATCATCCCTAGGGAGCTGCTTTAACATGCCGAGACAAGGTCCACCTATATTACATATTCTTATAGCACTGTACTTTTTTCCTGACACTTCACAGAAAAATTGTTACATGTATTGCTTGATGGTTACTCCACACTAACTTAAGTTCTAAGGGCAAAGGCCATGCCTGCTCTTTGCTTTCTATTCTATCTCTAGCTTCTATCACAGTATCTGGCATTCTGTCACATATTTATAGAATAATCAGGTGAATGAATATATTGAAATTTGGTATTCTAAATGAACTACAGCATGCAAAAATCACACAAAACCAATTAAAAACCCTCACCTAGACTTCACAGCTCATATAAATTTAATTAAAAAGGCATAGCTACGCAAACTGTAAAACAAACAAAAATAAAAAACCCTAAAAACAAAGCAAAACAAAGCCATAAGCATTACTTTATGTTTTAAGGCGCAGAGCTATTGTTTTATTAAATTACCTCTTCCTCATAATATTGAGCAAGAAATTCTTTTGAAAAATTGTTTTAAGCTTTATGTGCCTGAAAAATTAGACTTTTAATATTATATAGTGTAAATGCTGCTATAAATAATATTAAATGCTTTTGATATTATAATAATAAATGCTTTTAATATTATAATATTAAATGCTTTTAATATTATATAGTGTAAATGCTGCATCAGATATCATTATCATTCAAACAATTCTATTAAGGCTATCAAATTCCTTTTTAAATTAATCTAGTGGTATACATTTGGATATACATAAAACTTCAAAGGATAATGCCTGAATTTCAACCCCAGCTTCAATACAACTTATTAAACCTACTCTTTCCTACTCTGTAAAACAGGGAAACTAGTTCTGAGGGTTGTTGCAGAAATGACAGAAAGTAATGCATTTATGCACTCAAAGTGTTTTGGACAGATTCTGAAACTAGGAAAGTTGTACTAGCTATTATTATGAAATAATTCTGTATATGTTTACATTAATTTACATGTATAGAAGGAATCAGAAATAAAATAAAACTGAAGCATCCAAATCTATTATTTACTATGGTCAGAAGAAATAGGACCATAGTAGCCTATTAAATTAGTGAATGTCTTACTAAAATGGGGTAAAATGAAAAAGTCACCCTTTGTGGAAGTGTTAATAGCAACAACTTTTCTAATCTTTTCTTGTACAAAAATTATAGCAAAGTATTTTTAGATAACTTAGCACAAAATATTTCACCAAGGACTTTTTGGCGGGGGGATGCAGAGCTTTTTCTTTTGGAAACCAGAAGTAGTTTTATCAGTGTTTAATAAATGGCCTTACGGTGGCTGAAAAAGTCCTACTGTCTACTTCTTTCCAACTTATACTACATTTTACTATGCTCCAGTGATAATGGTTCTTTCTAAGAAACTTGTCATGATTATTCCTGCTCTCCCATTCCTATTCCTTCTACCTTTTGTGCCTTTTCTAGCTCTTCAGAGGCTCAGCAAAAGGTTTCCTGATTGCTGTATTTAAATAACTCCTCTTTCCTCAGTAACTCATCACATCGCCCTATTTCTGTAATAGCACTTTTTATGACCACACACAATTTGCATATTTGTTTATTTATTGTGTACAGTAACGGCCAAATGTATATTTTTATTGGTTGTCATGATTTGTGTAGCTCTTCAAAGAAAAATGTAATGACATAGAAAGATTGCTAAGGCATTACACAGTAAGTGAAAAAAGCTTGCCATAGAGCAATATGGTACAGTATAACTCCCTTTTCATAAGGGTTTAAGAAAAAATTTATATTTTGCTGGACACATACAAATGAACTGAAACAGGACTAGACAGAATCCTAAACTGTTCAGTGTGATTAAACTGGAGGAGCGGGTAAAAAGAGATATATTTTTACTCTACATTTATGTATTATTTACATATTTTACCATATTAATTATAAAATATCCAGATTCAATCAGTCACTGGCACTCCTGCTGGCTGCTTTTAAAATGGAGTGAAGTTAAAACTATTCTAAAAAGCAGAGAGAGACTAATAGTCTGATAACTACTGTGATATTTGATTCTCCTTCTAGTCTTATTCTAATTTTTTCTTAAGCTTTCCCTTCATGAGGCTGTAATCACAGTGTCTAAATACTGGGCTGGCCAAAAAGTTCATTTGTTTTTTTCTAAAAGATGGCTTGAGTAGTGCTTAGTTGTCTTTAATTCATTTGAAACAATTTTCTTAGATTGTATTGTGACAGCTTCATATCAGTGTGTATTAAAAAAAAGTCAAAATTGGTGAATTTTTGTATAGCCATTTTAATACTGAAGATGGAAGAAAATACACAATGTTTTCAGCATATTATGTATTATTATTATAAAAAAGGTAAAAATGCAAAAAAAAGATTTGTGCAGTACATGGAGAAAGTGCTATCTATGACTGACTGACTGTGTTAAAAGTTGTTTGTGAAGTTTTGTGCTGGAGATTTATTGCTGGATGGTGTTGCACAGTTGGGTAGACCAGCTGAACTTGATAGCAGTCAAATTGAGACATTAACTGAGAAATATGGGAGATAGCTGACATATTCAAAATATCCAGATCAGTAAAGTTATTGGTGAAAATAAAAATGTGTCTTTTACACTCAGGGGAGAAGCCCTATGTCTGCAGGGAGTGCGGGCGAGGCTTCATACAGAAGTCAGTTCTCGTTACACACCAGAGGACACACTCAGGGGAGAAGCCCTATGTCTGCAGGGAGTGAGGACGAGGCTTCATACAGAAGTCAGTTCTCGTTACACACCAGAGGACACACTCAGGGGAGAAGCCCTATGTTTGCAGGGAGTGTGGGCGAGGCTTTACACAGCGGTCACATCTCATCACACACCAGAGGACACACTCAGGGGAGAAGCCCTATGTTTGCAGGGAGTGTGGGCGAGGCTTTACACAGCGGTCACATCTCCTCAGACACCAGGGGACACATTCTGGGGAGAAGCCCTATGTTTGCAGGTGAAATGAATAAATCATTACCATTAAATCACACACAAAAAATGTGTCTTTTACCAATGAAGTTATTTATTTTATTTTACAGAATAAAGAAAATAAATAAAATTATTTATTTTATTTTACAGAAAGAACTAAACTTTCACCAATGAAGTTACTGGTGAAAATGAAAATGTGTCTTTTATTTTATGGAAAGAACTAAACTTTTTGGCCAACCCAATAGTTTTATCCCCAGCACTTTCCCCTACAAAAACATTGTTGCAAATCAAAATCGTATTTTTAAGTGGCTATATCATTCTGTCAGTAAAAACATTCCATTTAGCTATGCATTTCTTTGTTTTATTTTTGTTAATGTTAGTGCTACAAATACATCTTTGTTTGTTTAGCTATTTATTGAGAGAAAGGACTGCACAGTTTCAGTAAAGTTCAATTTATACTTCTTTTGATTACTAGTGAAGAATCCTTTAAAGGATTCTTTTAAATCCTTAATCTTTTAAATCCTTAATGAATTTAAAAAATACAACTGTATGAGAATCTTACTTAAAGTTAATCTTTAGTCATGTATGATGCATTTTTTTCCATTAGAATGACAGCCTTTATGAAGGATATCTAAAAAATATGCAATTTGTACGTATACAGGTTTGCTGCCATACCTTTTTCTGAATTCTCCTATTACATCTATACTTACAAAGATTGAGGAATATTAACTTTCTTTTACAATTTGGTATTATTTACCTGTTTTTGCATCTGGAGTCAATTGGACATATTTATATAAAACTCATATACATGGGTTTTTAAAAATTTGATAATTACTTGTATCCACACTCTTATGAGACCTTTGTCTGATCCAGTGCTTTTAAATGTCATGTAGTATGTATTAAATCTTTGTTTAACAAATAGATTCTTGGTTGAATATCCACTCTAACTGGTAACATTTCTGTCCTTATGTTAGATCCATATAGATCCATTACTGATTCCATATTCCTCATATAGAAAAAGTTTTAAGTAAGACCTGAGTAGAAAAATACCAAAATCCTATATGAGTATACTAAATATAAATGTAAAGAAAATATATCAAATACTTACCACCGGTTTGACAATGTTGGAAAGAAGTGCTTCCAAGGCTTTAGTTTCTTCATCTTTTTCTAAAAAAATTTTTTAAATTAAAAAATGAGTGCAAACGCAACATACTCCCTCCACAATAATGTCTTCTGAAACTAGGTTAGTATTTGAGACTTTTATTTTCTAATTTTTACTCCTTAGTTGATATTCAGCAGCTTATGGCTCTCCAGGATTCTTCTGCTTCAGTTTCTATTTCCATTTTAAGCACGATTACTAGCTGTAATACACACACACGCGTGCGCACATGAACTAGCAAGCAAGTTTTTCTTATAGACAGTATATTTTATTCAGCTGTACAAAACCCTTATTGTCTGCAAAGTTCTCATTTGTCAGTCTCATACTTCTTAATGTTAACTGAGTATTTGTTTCATGAAATGCCTTAATTGTGGTGATTCCCAAAAGAGAAATATAATTGACTTGACTGTAATTTACAGCCACCAAAGATACATCTGAAACTTTAGTTTAACTCTTCTGAAACATCAGTGCTGAAGAAGAATGATCAGGAGGTCTCAAAAATATGCAAGAATATTTTTGTAAACATTAATATATAAGCCTTGTGGCCCCTAAAACAATAAAACTTATTGGTGGGAAATGAAAATTTTAAAGAAAAAATAGTACTGCTTGGAGTTCTATTGAAGAAGTCACAGATAAGGGAAACATAGGGATTTTAAGAGAAAATAACGTTTGAAGAATTGAATGGAGAATACTCTATCCTACTATAAAGTATATGAATAGACTGATTAACAATGTAACTAGTTACATAAAGAAGCTGGAAAAAGAAAGAGTTTTGATAAAACCAGTATAGCCTTATTAAAGGCCCAGAAAGAGAAGAAAGAGAATCAGGATGAACTCTGGAGTTTTTCTACAAATAAAAATTTCTCTTGGTTAGTACACTTTATGATATAGGTAAAATTACTAATTGAGTTCCCTCCAAATTGTAAAAAGAGGTAGTCTAAGAACAATTTAGGTTCTAAAACATTTCCTTACATTTAGGGAGTGTTAGGCTAGTAATCTATAGTTTACTTTGAGCGTGACGAAATGACTAAAGGTTACCATGTACTTTTTGTAGGTTAAATATTGATGAAAATTCCCAAAACAATAGCTGAGTATTTTAAATAGTTACCTTTTATCTCTGTATCAATTTGTACACCACCTTTCCCTTTCCCTGACTTGTTCTTTGCTAATCCTGTGTTTACCCCACTAGCATTCTGCCCTTTTATAAGTCCATTATGTTCATTTATGGGAGAAGGGCATTTCTGGGGTGATGACGGTGGACTGTTCATTTTCTCTTTTTGTGTTCCTTGGCGATCCTTTAATTTTTTCTGTAAACGTTCATACGTTTTACTAGATCTTTCATCTCTAAAGTTGGACCTTCCATGAGTAGAGTGAGCATCTAGGAAGAAATATAAAATTAAAAACATTTAAAAGATCAATTTCTCTAAATACATTTGTGGCATGAGATAGAATAGGAAATAAATCTGTCATAATTATATAAAACATAACATATGTTTAAGAATAATTTTGCAAAAAAAGCGCACTATTTCTGTGTATCTGCCACCTGATGGAACTGAACTTTGTGACTTTATTACACATGCACACACACAATACAAATTTATGGAGACATTCCTTTTCCCAAGTAACTATTATTCTTCATAGGAATAGCTTGGTGGTATGTATGACTATTACAGGTGGGGAATAAGACCTGAACTGACCTACCTTTTACTATTTTTAAGCAATTACTTTTAACATCTCTTTCAACTTCAAACCTATAGAATAGGTAAAAACAAAACCACCATCTGCCTAAATTCCCTTATGATTCAAAAACACAAATCATCACTAAAAAAAAAATTTTTAAGAGTTAAGAAATGAGTGGATTGTTTATTAATAACAGAATCTAGGTATACAAAGTATTACATCTTGAGATATTGTAAGTCACACAATATAATAAAACTAACAATAAATATTATTAAATCAACTGTCCTCAGTTTATTTTTAAACAACACAATTTATAAAGAACTTACAAAACTCAACAAAAAAAACAAAGAGCCCAATTGAAAAACATAAAAAGGAAATTCTGGTCAAGATAGAGGCATAGAAGGACACGCTTCATTACCTTGCACAGCTATAAGAAGGATCACAACTAACCTCAAAACAAAAAACACCCAGAACTGCCATAAAATTGAACTGTGAAGTCCAACAACCAAGGATTTAAAGAAGCCGTATTCATCCAGATGGGTAGGAGGGGCAGAGACAGAGAGCTGGGACAGAGAGGTTATAGTGTGGTGGAGGTGAGGTAGCAGCAGCTGGCAGAATGGGTGGTCCTACATTCATGAGTGGTAGATAAAAATCTGGAGGGAAACCTTGGGAGCAAGCAAGCAATCCCAGATTCAGGCCAAACCATGTAGCCCAGGGTTTCTGCACAAAGAAAATAAAGTCTTATAACTTCTGGTTATAAACACTGGTGGGGGTTGGGGTGGTGGAGGAAACTGCCAGTCTCTTGGCAGAGTCCATGTAAAGGGCCCGCACTGTCCTAGAACATATGCAAACCCACCCACTCTGGGAACCACCATCAGGGCAGCAGCTAGAGGGACACCAGTCACATATGGGAAGGTGGTGAAGTGACTGAAAATGGGGCAAGTGCTGAGAAAGCCTCCAGCAGCCAGACAGGGCATTGTCCCCTCTTCAACCCCTCCCCCAAACGCAGAGCCACAGAATGGTGAAGTGGGTTGCCCTGCACTGGTAAATACCCAAGGTTCCACTCCATAAAACTTCACAGTGCACCAAAACAGGGAATCAAAGCAGCTCTATCAAATACACAGAAACAAACACAGGGGGGCTGCCAAATTGAGGAGACAAAGAAATATGGCCCAAATGAAAGAAAAGAACACAGCTCCAGAAAAAGAACTAAGTAAAATGGAGATAGCCAATTTACCAGATTTAGAGTTCAGAACACTAGTCATAAGGAAGCTCAGAGAACTCATTGAGTACAGCAAAAGCATAAAGAAAGGAATGAAGGCTATACTAAGTGAAGTAAAGAAAAATCCACAGGGAACCAACTATGAAGGGAAGGAAGCCAGGATTCAAACCACCAATTTGAAACATATGGAAGAAATACACAATCAACCAGAACAGAATGAAGAAACAAGAATTCAAAAAAATGAAGAGAGAAAAAGATGACTCCGGGGCATCTCTAAAAGTGCCAGTATCTGGATCATGGGGTTGCCAGAAGAGGAGGAAGAGTAAGAAGTTGAAAACTCATCTGCAAAAATAACAAAAACATCCCTAACTTGTGAAGGAAATAGACATACAAGTCCAGGAAGCAGTGAGCCCCATAGAAATTGGACCCCAGAAGGAACACACTAAGACACATCATAATTAAAATGCCAAAAGTTAAAGATAAAGAGAGGATCTTAAGAGCAGCAGGAGAAAAGCAAAGTTACTTACAAAGGAGTATCCATAACACTGTCAGCTGATTTTTCAAAAGAAACTTTGCAAGCAAGAAGGGACTGGCAAGAAGTATTCAAAGTGATGAAGAGTAAGGACATACATCCAAGATTAGTCTATCCAGCAAAGCTATCATTCAGAATCAAACAGCATATAAAGTGCTTCTCAGACAATGTAAAACTAAAGGAGTTCATCATCACCAAGCCATTATTATAGGATATGTCAAAGGGACTTATTTAAGAAAAAGATAAAAACTATGAACATTAAAATGACAACAAACTTACAACAATCAACAAAACCTAAAACAAACAAAAAAAGAAAACTAAGCAAACAACTGGAACACAAACAGAACCATAGACATAGAGATCATTTGGAGGGTTGTCAGTTGAGAGGCAGAAAGGGAAGACTGGGAGAAAAGTACAGAGATTAAGAAGCATAATTGGTAGGTACAAAATAGGCAGGGGAATGTTAAGAACAGTATAAGAAATGGAGAAGCCAAAGAACTCATATGTACGACCCATGAACATGAACTGCTGAAGGCAAGGGTGGTACTGGGAGGAGGAGGGCAAAGGAGGAAAAATTGGGAAGACTGTAATAGCAAAATCAATAACATACACTTATGAAAATGGGCAAAGGTCACGACTAGATACTTTTTGAAGGAGGACATCACAGAAGGCCAACAGACATATGAAAATATGTTCAATGTTACTAATCATCATAGAAATGCATATTAAAACCACAATGAAATAGCATCTCACACCTGTCAGAATGGCTATCATCAACAGATCAACAAACAAGTGTTGGAGAGGATGTGGAGAAAGGGGAACCCTTCTGCAGTACTGGGGGTATGCAGATTGGTACAGCCACTGTGGAAAGCAGTATGGAGATACCTCAAACAATTAGAAATGGGTCTGCCTTTTGAACCAGCAATCCCCTTGTTGAGAATATATCTGAAGGAACCCAAAACACTAATTCAAAAGAACATAAGCACCCCTATGTTCACTGCAGTGTTATTTATAATTACCAGGTTATGGAAAGAGCCCAAGTGTTCATCAATAGACAAGTGGCTAAAACTACTATGGGACATCTATACAATGGAATACTACCTGACTGTAAAAAAGAAGAAATTTTTATCCTTTGCCTCAGTATGGACAGAACTGGAGAAAACTATGCTAAGTGAAATACGCCAGTCAGAGTAACAGAAATACTACATAATTTCACTCATATATGGAATTTAATGAACAAATTGAATTGAGAAGCACAACAGAGACAGATTCACAGATAGGATGACAGCAAAAGGGGGAAGGTAAGGGGTGGAGGGATTAAGCAAAAAGGAGAAAGGACTCTTGGCCATAGATAACAGTGTTGTGACTGCGACAGGGGTGGTAAAAATTATTCAAAAGTAAAAAATATTTTATTCAAAACAATATTTTAAAGTCTCAAAAATCCCAGTAAAGTGTTAATTTATCAATGTTTTAAGAATATTGGTATATTTTCTATATAGTGTTAAGTATATATTTTTATAGTTTAATGCATATCCCCTTTGAATAACAATGGGTTTTAACAATGCAAAATAGTAGTAATTGTAACATCCACTATTTTCTCAAACACATTTTTAAAAGCTAAGTCATAATTAGCAGTAAGAAAATAAAAGAGGCCCTGGCTGGTGTAGCTCAGTGGATTGAGCACGGGCCTGCAAACCACACGATCGCGGTTCAATTCCCAGTCAGGGCACATGCCTGGGTTGCAGGCCAGTTCCCGGCAGGGGAGAGTTCCCAGCAGGGGATGCATGAGAAGCAACCATACATTGATGTTTCTCTTCCTCTCTCCTTCCCTTCCCCTCTAAAGATAAATAAAACATTTTTAAAAAAAGAAAATAAAAGAGACTAGTTTATACTATACACTCTAAAATGAATACTGTAACATTATGTACAATAACATTAGGATAAAACCATAGGGATTTGGTTTTGGCTACCTACATGTAAAAAAAATGAGTTTCGAGACTGTCACACTGCAACCTTACTTAACACTGTATAGAAAAACTACCTCAAATGTCATCAAAGACCTAAATGTAGGCATTAAAACGGTCAAACTTAGAGAAAACATGAGAAAATCTGCATGACATTTGATTAGACAATAGTTTCTTAGATATGATAACAGAAGCACATGCAATTAAAACAATCTGACTTCATCAAAATTAAAAACGTGTCTACAACAAAGGTTACCATTAAGAAAGTGAAAAGATAACATGAGAGAAAAATCTGTAAATCATGTATCTTAAGAGTCTTGTACCCAGAATATATAAACACTCTTACAACTCAAAAATAAAAAGACAACAACCCAATTTAAAAACATGGTTAAAGATCTGAACAGATATCAATAATCAACTGAAAAGATGCCCTATACCTGTAGTTGTTAGAGGCAAGCAAATCAAAATCTTAATAAGATAAAACTTCACACTCCAGCAGGGCTAGAATTAAAAAGCTGACAGTAACAAGCTTTGGTAAGGATATGCAGAAATTAGAGCCCTCATACATCGCTGGTAAGAATGTAAAATAGGGCGGTCACTATGATAAACAATTTTATAGTTCCTTAAAAGGTAAATATAGAATCACCATATGAGCCAGCAATTCCACTCTTAGGTATATACCCAGAAGCAGTAAAAACATATGCCTGCCAAAACTATATACAAATGTCAAAACACTGATATTCATAATAGAGAAAAAGTGGAAATAAAAGTCCAACAAGTAATAAACTGAGAAACAAAATTATACCCACATAATGAAGTGTTTTTCAGAATAAAAAGAGAGTACTAATCATGCTAAAACCTTGAAATAAACCTTAAAAAAATATGCTAAGTGAAAAAAAGCTAGACATAAAATGCCACACATTGTATGAACATTTACATCAAATATACATACTGTGTGTACCTTTATATGAAATGTCTGGAATAGGCAAATCCATAGAAATATAGAAAGAAGATTAGGAGATGGCGTAAAGGAAATTGGGAAATTGGTACTGACTTAATAATAGGCACAGACTTTCTTTTTGGGACGAAATGTTCTGGAATTAGCATTAGTAAATAAAGTATACAATGAATATACTAAAAAAACCACTGAACTGTAAATTTTCAAGTGGTTAATTTTGTAATATGAATTATATCTCAATAAAAAAATGAAACTTTAACTACTATATACTTCTTTTAAAATGTAGTTATCCAAATGTTTTTGTATTTCATTTATTATGCAAGATAAATAAAATAAAGCAACTATGGGGGGTTATATAAAGAATATGTAGTAGAAAGAGCAGGAACTTTATTATCAAAAAGCTCTGAGAGAGTAAAATCCTCAGCAATAAACTAGCAGTGGCCATGCAAAAATTAATTGACATTTTCTGAGCCTCAGTTTCTTCATCTGTTATTTCGCAGAATTTTATTGAGGATTAAATGATATAATACATGTCCAACAAAGTTCAGATTCAGTAATGGTAGATGTTGACAGTGAAATGTTGGATTAGGTCCCACTTTGGGAATCTATACAAAACGTGGAAAAATATCAAGGAGATAGCTACCATTTATAAAACTGCTGCCTGTTGTAAATTCCTTGGCTTATAACCTCAAATACAATATGTCTCTTTTCTTCTACCACTAGGTAGCTAGTTTGTAAAGATGTACTCTTTGCAGATTTTCTTCACATCATTGTTAATTGTATTTATGAAGTCTAATGCATATCCCCTTTGAATAACAATGGGTTTTAACAATGCAAAATAGTAGTAATTGTAACATCTAGTATTTTAAAATTTTCAAACACACTTTTGAAAACTAGGTCAAAATTATCAGTAAGAAGATAGAAGACACGAATTTGTAGTATAAACTCTTGCTACTCAAAATTATGTTCGTTGGAATACTGTATGAGCCTCACCTCGGATTTTGTTAAAATGCAAACCCCACCCAGACCCACAGAATCAGTAAGTATTACTTGGGGGATAGAAATAAGTTTAAAATAAGATAGAATACAATAATATATAATATAATGTATAATATATTATATAGTATATAATTATATACTATAATTATAATTACAATATAGTTATAAATATAAATTATAATTATAAATTATAGAATTAATTATTCTATATATTCTATATATTCACAGTACAAAGTTATTGTGTTGCATATTTTAAACTGTGTACTTAAGAGTTGTATCTTTTACAAATGTACTAAGTATAAATGACAGGTTCTGCTAATAACTGCAAGGAAAACTGATGTATCAAACAGATTCAGTTCTTTGGGGCTTTATAGGCAAATGAGGGAGAAAGTCATACAAAAAATAAAATTGCATTTGGTTCTGTGAAACAGATTTCAGTGCTAGACTGATAATACAGGGTCAAGGATTGTTTTTCTGAAAGCTGAAATCTAAAGGAAAAACATGAGACTTCCAAGGAAAAGAGGGAAGAGCATTCCTGCTAGAGAGAACACCATGTACAGAGGCAATGAAGCAAGAAAAAGCTTGGAGGTTCTGAAAAGCTGAAGGAGGGCGGCGGGGACAAGAAGGACAAGGGAATAAGAGACCACAGAACAGAGCCTTGACAAGGGCGGTGGTTTGCAACGAGTGCTAATTTTGGCTCCCAGGGGTCATTTGTCAATGCCTGGAAGTATTTTTAGTTGTCACAATTGGGTGAGGTTGAGCATGAGGGTGAGGGGAGGGTTGGAGTAATGTGTTACTGAAATCTAGTGGGTAGAAAGCAGAGATTCTGCTGAACATCATTCAAAGCAAAATCCCGTCCTCCACAACAGATACTTATCGGTCTTCAAGTATCAAGAATGCTAAGGTTGAGAAACCCTGATCTGGTGAAGGGTTTAGGACTTTATAGAACTGCAAAGGGAAGTCACTGAAAGAGAACAGTTTGACTTATAGTTTTAAATGATTACTCTGGCTGATCCTGGATGGCTGGGGCCAAGAATAACAGTAGAAAACTGGGAGGCTGACAATGCACTTACTCTGACAAGAGCTGATGGTGGATTAGATCTGAGTAGCAGTAAGAAAAAGTAGATAAATTTGGGAAATTTCTAAAAATAAAACTAATACCAAATGATGTGGAAGAATCAAATATTACCATCTGGTTTTCACTTGAGCAAACTGAATGGACAGTGGTACCATATATTGAGATGAAGATGACAGATAAAAGCAGGTTCCATAATTAGATTTATGTTTTAGAAATGCTATAATGGAGGCACATGAAGGTATATAGACGGTATTTAAAGCCACAGGCAAGAATAAGATTACTATTTTGTGTGTATTTTGTTTCTATTCTTCCCAACAATTTAGTAACTCCCTCAGGGCAGAGGTTGTGCCTTACTGGTTTTTTTCAAACTTTCAACACAACACAGCAACTTTGGTTAGTAGCAGGACAGCCTTCAGTATTAACAATGATGTGGTTATTCCTGGCTGAAAATTTTCCTCAGAGCCTAGATAGCATAACAGAGAAGACAGCTTCTCTGAATGTAATCCCACTAAATATTACTACATGATATAAATTACTTCCTTCTCTTTAATTTTTGTTTACTCATTTGCCTTGAAGGATGATCATGAGGATGAAATAGTGCTTAGATAACAAAAATAATTGATATTGTTAACCATTTTTGGTTTCTTTTAGATAATATGATAATAGCATCTATTATATCCAAGCAAAGAATAGCCAATTCCATAAAAGAGGCATATTGTTAGATGTCTTACCTACATCTCCATACACTTGTGAAGATTGATACTGTGGCATATACTGTGTTGCCATGTCGCCAGCTCCAGTCACTGGTGAATATATATGGCGTGGTGGAGGGGGCATCATGGTTGGGACAGGAATGAAACCTGGCAAAGGAGGATGTGTAGAACGATGTATAACTGTGTGACCACCAGGATGAAACTCTGGTGCTTGAGGAACCACAACAACTCTTCGAACACCATTGTCTTCAATAACCTATAAAATGAACATTAGAAGTTTCTTTCACAGATCTAAGCAATTCTTTTGAAATATGTTAGAGTAAGAATTTTCATATTAGGAGTTGATTTGAAAAATACTATACAATCAATATGAAGACTTTATTAAATATACTAAGTATATATGAATTAGCATTGAACAACATGAAGTAGTTTTTGTTATTATAATGCAATGTATATCTTAAAACACTGAGCCTAGCAAAGTAATAATATAAACAATGAGCTATGATATTAAGTATTAATCCTATGTGTTACATGCATTTAGTGATGTAGTGAAAATGAAGGGAGATTCAAGGGAATTTTTGGTTTGGACAGGAGGGGTCAGGATGGGTGGGAGTTGAGGGAAAAGAAGTTGTGGAAACACAAGCTGCGAAATAGAAATAGGGAAAAAAACTAGATCTAGACTCCTAAGATCAACCATATATTGAATTTAGATACAAAATTTGCATGACCATGACCAGGACAATTTTAACAGGTAAAGATTATTTTAAGGGAGACAAATATCTAATACATTAACTCCCATTTAAGAAAAAAATATTTGTGGTTTCAAATCTTAGAATTACACATTTTTAAATAGGGGTCACACTTGGGAAAGGATTTTTCAAAATGACAGATTCCCCCTGTCCTCTTTGAACCTCACTGAAACAGCAAGGACACAGGAAAGCCTAAAAGGATATAGTATTTATCTCAAACACTGGAATCCTTCTCTATTAAAATAGGGTCTTGACCCTTTTTAGACTTGATGGTTACTATTGAGGTATAAAAAATGGCTGATAATACCTTTCCTGAGGAAACAGAAATGTTAAATAACTTGCTAAGGTTACAGAGATAGTATTTGAACTCAGGTAATTTGACTTTAATTCTATGTTCTTATACCCTTTATGGGTATAGGATCCACAAGTACTTGGTCTGTTAGTTTTATTACTTTTTAAAAATGTTCACAAGTGAGATCTCACTGGTAAAAAGGAAATGGCTACACTGCTTATGATATTAAAACCATTTTTTCCTTGCTGAAAAACAGCACTTAAAATACAAAGGTCAGCTGGGGAGAAGGGAGAATAAAAAGTTATTGTTTAACAGGTACTGTTTCACTTTTGCAAGATGAGCAAATGGTAGTGATGAACAAATGGTAGAACAACAGTGTGAATACTCTTAATGTCACTGCACTGTCAATCTAAAATGGTTATGGAAAATTTTGTTATGTTCATTTTACCACCATTAAAAATAATAAAAAACTAAGACGCTGAAGGGGGAAAAATGTCAGACTAAGTGGGTATGGAGAACTCTACCACATCAAGTAACCCTCTGAGCATCCAGTAATTTGAGAATGAGGCTGGAGAACTCAAAACTATCTGCTAAGTTGCTACCTGCTAAGTCTCCAGCTGCTGAGAAATTAGACATTGCATTTTACACCAATAGAGTACAATGATGGTGATGATTTAAAAAAATAACATAAAATCAACAAGTTGTGGAAAGGGAAAAAAAGATAAAATATAACCCAAATTAGTTTATGCAAATAAATGAAAAAACAAAACAATGGAATATAAACCAAATGGGGATTTCACAGCATAGTCTGATCACCTAACCACATACGCCACTTAATTTCTAATTGGGTAAGGACCCGTTTTCTTTCCTTTGTTGAATATAGACATAACTCAGAAGGGCTGCAGAGAAAGGAGGTTGTGTTTACTGACATTTAATACTGTGTATGTGTCTTCTCCACCATAATATACAGTCCATGTTTTGTTTTATTAATGTTTTCTCTCCAGTGTCAGGTGCAGTACACTCAGCATATGCTCAAAAATTTTTGCTGAATCAATGATATGAATAGAAATAAGTGTACTCTATCAGTTTTATTAGAATGCTGCATTTCTTTCCCTCCTTACAAGAACACCAAGCTAACAGGGTTCTGTGACTTCTTCAAGTCTTAGAAATTTTGCTTCTCGTCTACTCTGTGGCCTCACCCTAAACCAGAAAGTATTCCTACTTTAAGCTACTCAACAATATAGTGATTTTGACCATTTATGCAATAGACTTTAATATATCTAAACACACACGCATGCATGCATGCACACACACACACACACACACACACACAGAGTAGGTAACCACAAATGTTCTCTCTAGTTCTAACTTAAATCCTTTATCTTCATCTAAGTCCCCCTACCTTCTAGTTTCTAATGTTGCCCACCTTTATTGGTTGTTTTCCCCAGGAAAGACAGAGAAGACTGAACTGATTGGTTTGTAGAATCTTTGGAAAATTAACTGATCTAACTGCTGCATGCTGACATAAAGGTCAAGCCCACCTCAAAATTGTAAATCTGAAACTTCCTGAATTGATATAGGCCCTTTCCCTGAATTATGAAACCTGCAATCCCCCTTCCTGTTAGGTACTCTTTCATTACCATAACAACTCACAGTCCCTAAAAAACTGGGGAGCCATTACTAGAAAAGCATAGAGAGAACTTTTGATGGTTCAGGAGTCCCACTGGGGTTGTTTATATTTTCTTGATATTCCATCATCTTATTACTAAAATACCAAGTGTTGAAATAGTTATGCTCTTCGTGCCTCTAAGTTAATATTATTTTCCAGCAAGTACCTTTGAATCCTGTCAACTTTTACATTCTGTGTCATTAAGTACTTTGAGTTTTAGATTGTTTCCCCATTTGATAGTTCAGTTGGCACTGATTTCTACCTTTATGCAGTATGTCAAACTCTCACAAACTTCCCTCTTTTATTTGATAGACTGCAATAATAAAGCTCATTGAGGTTATGTCTAAAATTGTTTATAATTAGAAAAAAGTTTAAAGGAAAATATATGCTAAAGTATCTCTAGATTACAATATTCAGTGTAATTTTTTCTCTACTCTTTTATGCATTTTCCAATGCATAAAATTTGCATTTTAATTCTTTTTTTTTAATTCTTTTTTTTTTTAATTCTTTTTTTTAATTCTTTTTTTTCCTTGTTGTTCTGAGTGAATCCTTTTTTCTTCCTTATGTTCCAAATCATTGATTTGATGCTCACCTTTTCCACTCCACTACTGATTCCCTATAAATTTTTCTTTTATTTATTTTAAGGATATTTATTGATTACGCTATTACACTTGTCCCATCTTTTTCTCCCCTCTACCTCACACCTCTCTCTCCAGCATTCCCCTCCAACCTCGCTTTAGTCTATTGGTTGTACATATAAGTTCTTCTGCTTTTTCATTTCCTATACTTTTCTTAACCTCCCCCTTGACTATTTTGTGCCTACCAATTATGTCTCTGATTCCCTGTACCTTTTTCCCCCATTCTCCCCCTCCCCCACTGAAAACCCTCCATGTGATCTCCATTTCTGTCATTCTGTTCCTGTTCTAGTTGTTTCTTGTGTCTTTGTTTTTCAGGTTCAGTTGTTGATAGTTGAGTTTGTTGTCATTTTAACGTTCATATTTCTGATCTTCTTTTTCTTAGATAAGTCCCTTTAACATTTCATATAATAAAGGCTTGGTAATGATCAACTCCTTTAATTTGACCTTATCTGGGAAGCACTTTATCTGCCCTTCTGTTCTAAACGATAGCTTTGCTGGATAGAGCAATTGTGGATGTAGGTCCTTGCCTTTCATGACTTGGAATACTTCTTTCCAGCCCCTTCTTGCCTATAAGGATTCTTTTGAGAAATCAGCTGATAGTCTTATGGGAGCTTCTTTAAAGGTAACTGTTTCCTTTTCTTTTGCTACTTTTAAAAGTCTCTCCTTATCTTTAATCTTGAATAATTTAATTATGATGTGTCTTGGTGTGTTTCTTCTTGGATCCAACTTCTTTGGGACTCTCAGAGTGTTCTGGACTTGTATGTCAAGTTCCTTTGCCAGACTCCAGAAGTTTTCCTTTATTATGTGTTCAAGTAAGCTTTCAATTTCTTTCTCTTCCTCCTCTCCTTCTGGCACCTGTATGATTCAGATGTTGGAATGTTTAAACTTGTCCCAGAGGTTCTTTAGTCTCTCCCCTTTTTTTGAATTCATGTTTCTTCATTCTATTCCAGTTGGATGCTTATTTCTTCCTTGTTCCAAATCTTTGAGTGCCAGTTTCCTTCCCTTCACTGTTGGTTCCCTGTATATTTTCCTTTATTTCACTTTGTATAGCCTTCATTTCTTCCTTTATTTTATGACCATACTCAATAATTTCTGTGACCATCCTGATTACCAGTGTTTTGAACTCTGCATCTGATAGGTTGGCTACAAACTTGTTGCTTGGTTCTTTTTCTGGAGTTTTGATTTCTTTCATTCGGGCCATATTTCTTTGTCTCAGTGCACCTGTTAGGTTGTAAGGGGTGGAGCCTTAGGTATTTGCCAGGGTGGGTGAACCTACTTCACTGCATTGTCACGCTGTATGTGGGGGAGGGGTCCAAAAGGGAACAATGCCATTTGCTAGCCGGTTCGGCTCTTGCCCCACTTGCAGTCACTTCCTTTGCTTCCCACAAGCAGACTGTATACTTTCAGGTGCTAATTCTTGTGTGGGTCGGCTTCTGTACATTCTAGGATCCCGTGGGCCTCTCAATCAGACTCTCCTGTGAGACTGGCAGTTTCTCCCACTGCCACAACACCCATGAATTTTTACAGCCAGAGGTTTTGAAGCTTTATTTCCCTGTGCTGGAACTCTGGCTTGTGCAGTTTGTCTTGCTCCGCAGTTGTTTCTCCTGGCTTATCAGCAAGCAAACGTGGGACTGCTTGGTCTCCCAGCTACTCTCTTGTCACATGTCCCCTCCCAGCTTCCCATCTCTGCTCCTCCTTACACCTTGAGTGAATGTTTCTTCTTTAATTTCTTGGTTGTTGGACTTCCATACATTTTGATTTTCTGGCAGTTCTGGTTGTTTTTTGTTTTTAAATTGGTTGTTATCCTTCTTTTGGTTGTGTGAAGAATCCAAGTGTATCTACATATGCCTCCACCCTGGCTGAAAAGCACAGGATTCTTCCCTGTAAATTTTTCTTTATTTCACTTAGTATAAACTTCATTTCTGTCTCAGTCTTTTTTGTGCTGTTGAAGTATCCAATTGAGTTGAGAATCCTCATAACCAGTGTTCTGAACTCTGCATCTTATATATTGCTTATCTCCATTTTATTTAGTTCTTTTTCTGGTGTTTTGTTCTGCTCTTTCTTTTGGACCATATTTCTTTGTTACCTCATTTTTGGCAGCCTCCTGGTTTGTTTCTATGTATTAGACAGAAATGCTTTGACTCCCTGTAGTAGAAAGTACATCTGTAAGTTAGATGGGGTAGAGCCTTAGGTAATCACCAGGGTGAGCAACCTGTGTGAACCAGGTTGACAAAGTCTCAGATGTGATGCTGCTGCTGCTACCTGGCCTATGGAGTTTTATCATGGAGGAAGGTGCCCCCTGGCATTCGCCCTGATGACAGATACTTCAGTTTCTCCCTGTATTCCACTGGTGCCCTTACAGCTTCTATCCCAGTGCTGGATTGCAGCAGGAGTCAGCCTGTGTAAATTTTAAGATTGTTGAGGACTCTTTTAGAGGAGATGCCTGAGAATCCTGTAATTTCTTCCACTTCCCTGATCCCTACTCATTTTTATAGCCAGAAGTTACATGGACCTATGTTTCTAGAAGTGGAACCCTGGGCTGAGAGGTCTGGTGTGCAGCTGTGATCCCTCGCTTCTGAGGCACCTGTCCTGATTTTTATCCACCACATGGGGACATGGGATTGCCTCTTCTGTGTCTCCCTGGCTCCTACCCAGCTAGATGAATGTTACTTCTTTAGTTCCTTGGTTGTCAGACTTCTATACAGTTCAATTTTCTGATGATTCTAGGTGATACTTGTTTTGTAATTTAGTTGTAATTTTTGCTGTGGTTGTGTGAAGGGGTGAACCATATTTACCTATGCCTCCATCTTGACTGAAAGTCTAAAAATTTTTTAAAATTTGTAATAATTTAAAATCATTACCTGCCCTGGCTGGGTGGCTCACTTGGTTAGAGTAGAGCATCGTCCCATACACCAAAAAGTTGTGGGTTCAACCCCTACTTGGGGCTCACAGTTTGTATCTCACATCAATGTTTCTTTCTTTAAATTTTTAATTATACATTACTTTCTTTTTTTAAACAGGTAATTATTTTTAATTGTATTTTTTTCATTACCATTCATTCCCTTTATACTCTCTTCCACCTTATTCCCCATTCCCGGCAATCACCACACTGTTGTCCCTGTCCAGGAGTTCTTTTTTCATTTTTCTTGATCCCTCCACTCTCCAACCCCCACCCAGAACTGTTGGCCTGCTCTCTATCTATGAGTCCATCTCTGTTTTAATGTTAGTTCAGTTTGTTAACTAGATTCCACATATGAGTGAAACTATATGGTATTTGTCTTTCTCTGACTGGCTCATCTGACTTAGTATAATGTTCTCTAGGTCCATTAATACTGTCACAAAGAGTAAACATTTCTTTTTTATGGCAGAGTAGTATTCCACTGTGTAAATGTATCATAGTTATTTATATATTATTTTTTCTATTACCATTTATCACTCCATACTGTCTTCCATCTCCACCCATCCCCTGCCCTATTGACATTTCTCTCCCCACACCTTCCTCTCTCTCTGAAAATCAATAACCATATCCTCAGGGGAGAATTATTTAAGAAAAAAGATGACTCATTTTCTGGTTCAATAATAAAAATTATGTGTATAATTTAAAAATTAAGTCCCACTATTTCCATTACTATTGATAGAATGCTACAGTGTTAGAGCAGTATGGTGCAATGGTTATGTAACAAACAATACTGCAGAACTCTTAAATAAGAATGGTAAGAATATATAATAAAAGGGTGACACAATCTTAACAGCAGGTCTGGGTTGTGCAAATTGCAAATGAGAAAAATAGAACCATTTACCTCCAAAGTTACTCAATGTACAACACCCTGAAATTACTCTAAAAAATGAAGTTAAAATATATGGATGAGTTAATAACCTGAAGTAGTTCTGAACTTAATAGGGACATATCATTAATACAAACATCACAAAATTAAAAGTTGATTATATCCTAGGTAAATTATGATTTCTTAATAAGGTTCTTTGATAGGTAATTTTATTTTTTTTAAAGATTTTATTTATTTATTTATTTATTTATTTATAGACGGGAAGGAGAAAGGGAGAGAAACATCAATATATGGTTGCCTTTCGTGTGTCCCCTGCTGAGAACTGGCCTGCAACCCAGGCATGTGCCCTGACTGGGAATCGAACTATGATCCTCTGGTTCGCAGGCCTGTGCTCAATCCACTGAGTTACACCAGCCAGGGCTGATAGGTACGTTATCAAGCCAGAAAGTCCTAATATTAGATTTTTAGTTTTGTAGTCCTTGTTTGCCTCACTAAACTTTTTAGAATCCATAAGTTTGCTGAGTCCCATTAGTATATATAGAATCACATGATGATACAACAAAAACACCATTTGACCCTCTTTGGGTCACTGGCCTTCAGCAACAGATACACAAAAAGCAAGGGATGAAGGTGACTAAAGCTGTTGCCATGAGGAAAGATCACAGCATAAAAGTAAGAAAGGAGACTATAAATGACAGCTATTTACACATTCAGTATGTGTGCTACCTGGTTCCTGTTAAACCACATACAACCTATACTTATTATGGCATCTGTGTGTCTTAATGTTTGGTTCAACCTCTAGCTCCTAAATTTCTAACATAACTAATGTTTGCTTATATGTCAAAATTTTGACAATCATCAAGTGTTTAGCTGTGTTAGAACCTGGCTCTTAAGTATTTTCTAACATCAGAAATTGTGTTTTCACATTGATGTTAACATGCTAGAATCCATTCTGACACAGAGGGCATTTAAATTATTTCAATTACTATGAGATTTGATTGTTATTTTTGGATTACTCTGTGTGATGAAAAATGATACATTTCCTAGAGATAATCTTAAATTAAGACTGATAATACCAGTCTACTAGCCTCACATAACCCTTCCAGTAAGATTATTGTTAAAGCTCATGCACTTATTTGACAAATATTTATAAATACCTACTACACTCGTGTTAACCACACAACAGAAATAACTAAAAACCACTCTCTATTGTCAAGAAACTTAAAATCCTACAAAATAAATACATATACATATAATCATAATAGTAAGTGGAATATAACACATCAAGAAGTGGTAAAAATAACTTAACCTAAGTCTTCAAGGATCAGTAGAATTTCAAAAGGCAGGAATGAATAACATGTCTCAGATAACACACAAAATCATGGAGAAAGGAAAATATCAAGTGAGCATGTGAATAATCATGTTTGGCTGTAAAAAGGGATATATGGTTAAACTTATCAAAAAAAAAAGGGTAAAAAGGCCAACTAGGACAAACTGCATAAGGCCTTATATGTCAAGAAATCTAAGAAATCTAAGAAATCTAGACTTTCTTGAAAGAACAAGCCAACTAAAGTCTCTTTATGATAAAAGAAGTAAAAAGACCAAAGTAATATAAAAGATTAATTTAGTGGCTGTTGGCCTGAAGATATGAAACCTCAATTTAGGTGATTATTCCATTGATTTATTAGTATTTATTGAACCCCTACTATATAACAAACTCTGTACTCAGCACTGAGGAAATAAAAATGAGTAAAAGTGCTAAATTATCTGGTCCTGTTATTTCTGACCACATTATTTAAACACTTTCTGCTCTGAGAACTCAGTCTAGCCACAGTGGCCTCTTTGCTGCTCCCAGGCATGTTTTTATTTTAGGCCATTTGAACTGCTTGTTCCTGTTCCCAGAATCCTCTGCCCCCTTCCCCCCCCCCCGCCACCCCAAATGCACAGCCAACTTTTATCTGTCCTTCAAAATTTTGCTCAAATGTCACCTTTCTAAATGAGACCTATCCTGACCACCCTATTTTAAAATGTAACCAGATTTTCTCTTTTCCTCCCCATATCACCTACCACCTAACATATTCTATAATTTATCCACTTATTATGCTTACTGTTTGCTTCTCCTCACAAGAATGTACACTACACAGGGACAGGTCTGTGCCTCTTTTATTCATGGACATATCTCAAACACCAAGAAGAGTCCCTGGCATATACGAGAACTCAATACATTTTTTGTTGAACACTTTTGAATATGGGGAACTGTAAGAATTCATTATCTTTTCAGGAAAGAGAACTTACAAACTAAAGTGTGATTCATTCAGTGAAAGAGGGATCTACACAATGTGCCAGGAGAACCCAAAAAGATGGATACCTGGAAAATTTGAAGGAAAGCTACTTGTAGGAGGTCATGAATGAGAAGGGCAAGAACTTGCCAGAAAAATAAAAATGAAAGGTACTGTTAGCTGAGAGAACAGCAGGATACCCTATAATTGCACTGAAATAATTTGTCTTAATTATCTTTCTGTCACTAGCATCCAATACAGAGCTTGGCACATGGTGCCATTCAATACATGAGTGTTGAAAAAAAAAAACCCAAACAAACCAGGAATGGTTCTATATAAGTGAAGAAAGGTCTCTGAATAAGTTACTAGAGAAATAGAATCAGGACAGCATTATGTCAAGGAAGTCTGGGGTAACATATATTAATGGTGTCAAATGTTTAGAGGTCAAAGAGGACAAGGTTAGAAAATATGCCTTTGGGGTTGGTACATATCAAAGAGATTTAGTTGCATAACAGAGGCAGAATGTACACTACAATAAATTAAGGAGTCCATATGTTAAAAAAAAAAGGACAGACAGCAAGCAGAATATTTTTCTGAAAAGCTTACAAAGTACTTTCACATATGTTAGCATCTCATCTTAAGTGAAGGCACTGAGACTCAAAGACATTGATTTGCCCAAGGCCATGCAGCCATCCAGGGTTTAAAATTAGATATGAATTCAGCTTTTCTGACTCTAATTCTCATACTACTTCCATTCTCCCCACTAGCATAGTCTTCTTTTGCTGTCATTCATATAGTGGTGGGCTTCATAGAGTGGGCAGTGAATCCACCACAATATCCCACCAATATTGTGGCATAAAAAGGAAAGAAAAGAGGGTCTGAAGAAAACTTTTGTATAAATTCATTGCTAGGAATAAAAAGCTAGGTACTTTGAAAAGGATTTGAGGCAATGGCACAGACTACAGAATCTCAGAAGCTAAAGGAATGGAATACCTACAGATCTTACAGTTTAATTCAGTTTTCCTGTGCAAATATGTGTGCTATCCCTTATTCTTAAATCAGAGCTTCCCATACAGAAAAGGCTTACAGATGTGTGTTGATATTGATCCTCCTAGCCTTTAGAGTTGCAGACCCACAGGTTTCAATTCTTTGATTTACCACAATGTATCATACAGTTATTATGAGTATCTGTGAGTCACTGTATAAGTAAGGTTGGAAGCATTATCTCGCATTACTTCTAGGCAAGTAACTAATTTCAAAAAATGTTAGTGTAGGCACCTTTAAATCTTAAAATAGTATTTATGTTACTAACATGTTCAGGGAATAAATCTCTAGAATTAATTCTTTATTATAACTCAACACCCAAAGTAAAAACAAATAATGACTGCTGTTGATTTAATTTTCCTTTTCTTCCCAAATATACTGAATGTACTAAAATACTTGAGAAAGATTTACTGAAGATATACTGGACTGGGTAAGTTTCAGCACTTAAAATGTATTTTTAATTAAAATTAAAGTAACATTATGATCATTATTACATAGGTCTAAAAAGAAAAACAACATAAAAACATACCTGTGGGGCATATCCAGGAGGCACATAAATAGGAGGCACAGAACCATTTGGAGACATCATTGGAACCTGAGCAGGACCTGAATGGGCCACAGATATAATGTATTTATTAATCCAGGATAATTTAGCAAGCTAAAGTTGAAAACAATGAGTTACCCTTGAATATTTCATCTGAACTAATAAACATTCAGACTAACAAGAACTGTATAACTATGAAAAGAAACTCAGATGAATCAACTGTTATAAAATGTAAAATTTTACAAAGTACCGTGATGGATTATCCTTTACCTGAGGTTATATTTCTCAAACTTGATTGGTGATCATAAGTTACCTGGGAAGCTTTTACACACACAAATTTCCAGGCCCTCCTAAACATTTTTATTTAGTATGCTTACAGTAAATGGGGGTCTTGAGTCAATATAGTTACTGTACAAATATCCCAGGTGATTCTTATGTGCAAATTTAGAAACACTGAAATAGAGGAAAATGAAACCAAACTTTACATATAAAAATCTATGAAAGATACAGAAGGGGAAAATTTAAAAAGCAGTAGGGAAAAAAATCAAGAAAAGGTCAAGAGGGACAATCAACAAAAAGAAGAATCGTTAGGAATTTAGAACTTTCATTGTTAGGGTTAAATAGCCATTTGTGTAATGTGTGAGTCCCATATCTGTGGGGGCTTCAGAACAAACACAAATTCCATGTATATTTAGCCAAGAAAATTTTTTTGTTTCCTACACTAAAAAGTTCTTTAATTTAAAGAGGAAAATTCAGCTTGTCTTATTCTGTATTTCTTTTCATTTTTATAGTGTTATCTTTTCCAAACAACTTTTATAAATATCTCGTTTACCTTTTCTCTTAACCTTTCTGGGATAAAACAGGCACTTTTGGAAGGTGTATTTTATTCTTTCTAGGAATAAAATCTCACTTGCTTTACCTAACTTAAAAAAAAAAATCTCACCTTCAGATCCCCTTTTCCCAGTATCTAGACGGCATTGTCCTGTCAGCCACTAGTTTTAATAACTTGCAATGAAACCTTCTCTTCGAGGTTTCTCTAAGGAAATAAGAGGCACCCAAGAGTCTGATGATGAGTGTAATGGGGAAAGAGTTCCTTTTATACATAGAATTTCAACCTGCAGTACATATATAGTGGATCTTAGTTATAAAAGAAATAAAAGAGAAAAAGCTTAATCACAGGGCAGAAAAGAAAAAAATTTCACTGATAACAGTAAATATCAGAAAAACAAAATAAAGAGCATTTCTTTTCTTTTTAGGAAAGGAAAGGGGTAAAGATCAAACAACAAAGTGGTGGTGGGAGTAGGGAAAGGGAGGTGAGAGGTATGGAAAGAAAAAGAGAATGTAGGAAAAAGGGGGATCCAGGAGGAGAATTACTTAACAGTGAGGGAGAAAAGGAGAGAAAGAAAGGAGGGTGGTGGTGAGGGAATGGAGGGGAATAAAAGGTAAGAAGGGAGAGAGGAAGGGGCAAAGGAGGAGAGGGAAGAGGAGCATGGGGTTGGTAAGGGAGAAGACAGGAGGGAGTGGAGAAGGCTGGAATGGAGGGACAGAAGGAGAGGGGAAAGAAAAGGGATTGAAAGAGAGGAGGAGATAGGGTAGGGAGGAAGACAGTAGGGAAACCACTCAAGTGGTTAAGAGGATATAAGGAGTGTGTGTATGTGGTGGGGGCAGACTACCAAATGATACTATGTAATATATAATTATAAAACTTACTTTTCAATAAAATACTCTTCTTCGAATAGATGAAGCTGTTCAGAATGTTACCTTACAAAAGCTAATTACATATAACTAATACTAACTTACCAGGACTTTTATATATTTTTTCTCTTCATACTTATTGTATTAGGGAAATTTATTACTACTCCCATTTTCCTGATGTAGAAATTTAGGCAGAGAGATTAAGCTTATCTAATGGTAGAAGTAGGACTCAAAATCAGGCAGTTTCATTTCTAAGGATATAACTCTACTACATATTCAGGAAACATTAAAATATTATGCATTATTGACAACTGATATAATGAGACATAAGCATGTTTATAAAATTAAGGCCTCATCTTTATATCCTTGAAAAACAAGAAAAGAACAATAAAGTTTTCCTAAATTTAAGATACTATTAATTTACTCAATAAAACTTGTGAGGTTCTTTACACCTTTAAGCAAGAAAGGCTTCATCCAAAACTCACCTTTTAACTTCCATTTGCTGGACTCAAGAGAAAATGAGAAGAGTTTTAAACGAATGTTGGTTTCCTTCTTTTAGCTAATTTACATAAAACTACAGAGAATTAGCTTTTGGAGTCTTTAGAATTGGCTTAGACAGATATTATTCATCATCTGTGAAATTCAGCTGAGAACCGGAAAAAGAATTCCTTGAAAACTTTGTTTATAATCTTAATAAAGGAATTTAACATTGAGCTTCCAGGGAGTGCAGTTCCTTTCATGTGTTGTCAAATTTCATCCTTCTATCATCAGTATAGTGTTTTTTGTTTTTCTTTTTGTCATCAGAGTAAAAAAGTTATTGCTGATGAAATCTAAGCCTCTAAAACTACATAACTGCTTTGGGTTGCCCTTCTTTTACTAAAAATATGAATAGGTAAGTACTATATAATTATAATTCCAACCATATTATACTTTAAAAGCTGTCAAATAGTTCATAATTTAGTCATATGAAATTCAACTTTATCCTTTAATTATATTTAAGTGTGATATTGAAAACAGAATAAAACAAACCCAACCCACAATAAACCAACAGTAAATACATTACTATTGCAGTACAGGAATAATGATTAACTCATTTCCCTAGGAAGTAATCATTTCACACTAGCAAGTAAATTTTCTTATCTGGAGACAGAAATGGTACATGATCATATTTTTTAAAAAGACAAATCAGGGATACCATACTTTTACCTATAAATACTGGTGTAAATTAACACTGAACACAGAACTTTATGTAAAACTGACTGTATAAACATAACAAATACAAGTATTGAGGTTTGGAACTACAGTGTTAACATTTTTGTTGCTGCTGTCTATAGCAGCAAAATCCTAAAACCCGACATACTTGATGCAAATGTCTGATTACCTCCTTAGTACCAGTAATACCTTTTAATTTAGTAAGTCCTAAAAGATTAACTACAGACCCTAATTAAAAGCACTGAGGAAAGTTTTATTCCAATGAAGAAAAGAAGATAAATCTTCTACAGATTGTACCACTTAAATGCCCATCTGCACAAGAGTGGCTATATCCAAATACCTGTAGATACATCTAGCAGCTTCTGAATAATCTGCATGATTTGAGCAAAACCTGCCGCAAGTCACAGAGCTATTGTATTGATTATTTTTTAAGGGAGTATTTTCAATTCTCAAATCTTACAGAAGAGGAAACTCTATTCACCAACAATTCCTTACAAGTGCCATCAATGGCATATTAAAAGATACTTCAGCTAGTATAAGTTCTATTTTCTTTATTAGCAAATGTTCACACTTAATTTTTAAAATGAATCTATAAATACTTATAGGTTTAAATTCTTAAAATGAAATACTGATGCACTACTACACATTCTCTTTACAAGCGAGATTTAACAATGGCTTCCAAATAATCTGATGTCAATTTTCAGATTTTAGTTCTAAAAAAACCTAGTAAAATAAAAACACTGGAAAGGAATATTTGGAGGAATGTAAAATCAGCCCAACTCTAGATTCTTATCCTTTATAACTAAGCGGCAACAGTTTAAAGTATTTTTATAACGACAGATTGGCAGCTTTTGCACACACACACACACACACACACACTCCCTCCACGACCTTAGCTTGATTTAATGCTTTCTGTGTTTTAAAATAAAAACAGAATGTTCAAAAAAGCCAGCAAATCTTACCACTCATTTTCGTTTTACAGTAGCAGCAGAGAACAAATCCAACAAGGAAATAGCGTACTAGCACACGTAACTGCTTTAATTGGGAAACGGTTCCGCATTTCCCTCTCCAACAAGCGGAGAGGAAGAGCCTTTGACCAAGTCACGTGATAGCTATCTCATCACGTGACCTGCAGTTAACAGAGGAAAGGGCAAAGGGCGGGGAGAAGCAAAGGTTCCTGCTGCCAGCGTTTACTGCTGCTACCTAGAATTTGACCATCTTTCAGACTTCCTTAGGAACCAACTCAAATTTTATTAGCCAGCCTGCTGCTACTTGTTTGGAAAGTTTAGGGTTCGTACATATGACATGATTTTAGAAGATTCACTCTGAGATGTGTTTGTAAATTAATGGCCACAAAGAACAGACTTAAGAATATAAGCCTGATCAGTATTCCTCAAACTTGGGGTTTACATTTCAGGTTGGCATTTACCCCTTAAATTAATAATAAACGCAACCACTTTTACTGTCTTCTTTTCTTTTTTAAAAGATTTAACCTGGGCATTAATACAGATACTTGGTGGAGAGCATTTCACTCATTTTTATGAAATCTGAAAGCTCAGCACTCTATCCAAGCACAGCTGGAGACCAGGAAGGAGACCAAATATAAGGGAAAGAAGCCTGTAAAAAATGATAGAGGCCTTTTCATTACTTATGGTGCTATGTATGTTAAATAATGAGTTGTATCAAGTTGCAGAATGGAAAGAAAATGGATTCTGGGCCCTGGATGGTTATGGCTCAGTTGGCTGGAGTGTCATCCTGCAAACTGCAAGGTTGCAGATTAGATTCTGGTCAGGGCCTTGGTTGTGGGCTTATTCCTCCGTCAGGGCATGCCAAGGGAAGCAACCAATGTTTCTCTCTGACACTGATGTTTCTCTCACTCATTCTCTCCTCTGCTCACTAAAATCAGGAAGCATGTCTTTAGGTAAGGATTAAAAAAATAGAAAGGATTTTGGTATCAAAAGATAAGTTTTAATAACAGCTTTAAGATTTATTAGCAAGGCAACTTACTGTTCTTTGATTCTGATTCCTTTTGTAAAAGGTTAAAATAAACAATATTGTTGTGGGAATATTAGATAAATTTAAAGTACCAAGTACATTGGCTGGCACTGCTCAATAAATGAGAGTTAACGTAAGTAAAAGTATAACTTTTTTTCCCAAAATAAAAATTACATAGTGTAGAGTGCCGGGCACCGTTTGGAGTGTTTTATATACGTTAACTCAATCCTCATCATAACTGAAGTAGGCATCTGTCAGGTAAAGAAACTAAAGCAGAATGCAGTTAAGTAATTTGCCAAGGGTAGACAATGAGGAAAAGCCAGTATTATGTAACAGAAAGACTATATTGAAAAGTAACCCATGCTCAAAGGGCCAGGCTTCAAAAAAAAGAACAAGAACTGGCAAGGGATAACTTAATTTCAATAAATAAATGTTAGACACTCGAGAAGAGGTAAGAGTGAAAGACCACTCTCACATGCTGGGAGGGGTAATTGTTGACTTCTGAGCTCATACTAAAAGGAAAGGCTGGCCTGAAGAGCAAGAATTAATGGCAGTCTCCTGGTAAATGTTGAACTGAGCCTCTCAGTAATTCCAACCATGTCTCAGATCTTCAGTACCTAAACAAAAAGCAAACCCCTGCAAGCCCACTTCCTTATTTTGGCTCATGTTCTCACAGGGCTATGTTTCCATTTCCTGAAGCTTCCTTTAACTGGTTACCTTTTCAATCGTTCCCATTGTGGTGATTAAACCGTTTCTGTCCTCAATCTTTTCACAGAACACTTGCTTCCTTTAAGTAAAACCTTGCTATCCCCTAGAATAGTTTTTTCAGCAGCCCTTGAAAGCAGAGGCTTCCATTCCCTCCTGAGGCAGTCTCCAGACACCGTAAGGCTGCTTCCACATTATCACTGTTGTTCTCATTTTATACTAAAGTTTCTTTTTCCTTAAGGTTACATCACATGAGTATGTTACCCTCCATCCCGTCTAACTGCTCTCACGCTTGGTTGTCACTGAGAAGTTTGGCACCATTTTACAGTTCTTTTTTCTCCAACCAAATTTTTGCCCATGAATGAGCATGATCACTTTAATGTCCACAAAACCGAGTCTCAAACTTTCTTGAACTCTTCTCTTCCACTCTGTTTTGAATAAACCATTTTCCAACACACATCATGAGACTTTCACTTATTTGAATTTCATTCTCATTTTAGAAATCTCAAAAGTTTCATGTTTCAGTCTTTGGTCAACATATCTTTCATCTCTCCAGTTCTCTTCTACATCATTTGTTTTTCTTCATAATAACCTCCCCTTTCTTCTGATCCAACACTGACTTCATAGACTGATTTCCTTTCCCATCCCCTCCCCTGAAAATCGCCAATTTTAATCAAGCAGATATTTACCTTTCCTTCTCTTAGACCCGAACTATAGAAATCAAATAGTGTTCAAATGGCATGTTTATAAATTTAGGTATCTAGAACTTTAACTCAGCTGTCAGCATTGCTCAGGAATCCTTTAAGAAATCCATCCCTGGTTAATAATCTATCCTGTTTTCTAGAGTCATTATCAGAGATCCTTACCACTCTTTAAGAAGTTCATCCACACTGACCTTAACCACATATCTCAGTATGAAACTGAACACTTTCAACGTTAGTTTTAGAAGAACCATTGTCCCTTCACCAGGGCAGAACTCTCTCTCCACTTCTATCCTAGATATGACCTCCACTTCCTCCTTCTGAAGTCTTTGCTTTATTGGTCATTTCTGTCCCATACAGTATTTCTACTTGTCTCCAGTGCCCTTCTAACAAGACTTAGTTCTAGACCCTATTATTGTCACAATTGCCACAAAGTACTAATGTTGAGGATTGGTGACATCATCCATACTTTTCAATGATCTTTCAGATATAATGGAGAAAATATAGATGTACTTTATGAGTGTTTCCTAAAGACCTTAATTCAAGTACGTGCATCAGTCAAAAATTTTCCTATAAAAATAAAGTGAGAGGATGCATTGATGGTATTATAATTAGAGGAATACATTACACAGTGATGAGCATATTGTACCTTTTTTACATTTTCTTTTTACAAATATTCAATTACAGTTTATATTCAATATAACAATCAACCTCAGTTCTCTCCCCTCTCCCATCTCAAATAATTTGGTTCAGGACCAAGGTGTTCTTGAAAAAAATGTCTCCGTTGTTGAACAAAGACTTTGGTTCTCAACTTGACAACCCTTTCATGCTCATAACTGTATGATCAGTCATGCATCTTTCAGGTGACAAAGGAGAAGATGCATGAGTATGAGTATGATTCAGTTTTCCAACAAGTTGCTTCTTGAACAGACTTCTGGAATGAATTAAGTTCTAGAACTGAGGTTCCACTGTATTTTGTATTAATTTCAGGGATATGGCATAGTGGTTAGACAATCATATACTTTACAAAGTATTCTCTTTGATATTTTAAGTACCCACCTGGCACCATATGGTTATTACAATATTATTTACTATATTCCTTAGGCTGTACTTTATATCCCTGTGATTATTTTGTAAACTATCAGTTTGTGTTTCTTACTACCTTTACCTTTTATACCTGGTCTCCCAACCCTCCTCTCCTCTGGCTACCATTAGTCTTTACTTACAAGTCTATTTCAATTTGTTCATTTATTGTTCTTTTTTTTTAGATCCCACATGTAAGTGAAATCATATGCTATTTGTCTTTTCCTGATTTACTTCACTTAGTGTAATACCCCCTAAGTCCAACCATGCTATCACAAATGTTAAGATTTCATTCTTTTTCATGGATGAGTAATATCTCACAGTACCACGACTTTTTAATCCATTCATCTATTGATAGGCACCTGGGTTGCTTCCATATTTTGGCTATTGTAAATAATGCTACAATGAACACAGAGGTGTATACATTCTTTCAAATTAGTGTTTGGGTTTTTTTCAGCTATATACTTAGAATTGGAATCACAGGGTCATAAGGCAGTTGCATTTTTAATTTTTTTGAGGAACCTCTACATTGTTTTCCACAGTGCCTTCCCCAATCTGCATTTCCACCAAGAGTGCACAGGAGTTCTCTTTTCTCCACATCCTTGCCAACACTTGTTATTTGTTGACTTACTGATGATAGCCATTCTGGCAGGTATGAGGTGATATCTCTTTGTGGTTTTAATTTACATTTTTCTGATAAATAGTGATGTTAAGCACCTTTTCATACTTCTATTGGTATGCTCTTTTTGGAGAAGTGTCTATTTAGGTCCTCTATCCAATTTTAAACTGAATTGTTTGTTTGTTTTTGGTGTTGTTATATAAATTCTTTATAAATTCTGTATCTTAACCCCTTATCAAATATATCATTGGTGAATATCTACTCCCATTCAGCAGGCTGACTCTTTATTTTGTTGATGGTTCCCTCTGATGTGTGAAAACTTTTTAAGTCTGATGTAGTTCTATTTATTTTTTCTTTTGATTCCCTTGCCTGAGGAGATATATCAGGAAAAAATTGCTAAGAGAAAATGTCAAAGAGATTTTACTGCATGTTTACTTCTAGAAGTATTATGGTTTTCAGCCTTACATTTAAGTCTTTAACCTAGTTTGACTTTATTCTTGTCAACAGTTGTCTAGCTTTGTGCTTTTGCATGAAGGCTGAAGGAAGGAAGAATTAGAAGGAAGTCAATCCTATATTACCACACAATTTCATAAACAAAGGGTATTTTAAGTCTCAAACAGTAAAAGGACATTAACTTCATTAATCGACAAATTACTTTCATTAATTGAGGAGTATGAAGAGAAATTCTATTAAAAATACATTAAAAAATAAGGACTTCTGGCCAAAATGGAGGTGTAGGTAGATACACTTTGCCACCTTGTACAACCAAAAGAACAACAACAAATTTAAAAACAAAGAAAATAACCAGAACTGCCAGAAAAATTGAACTATATGGACATCTGACAACCTAGGAGTTAAAGAAAAACCATTCATTCAGACTGGTAGAAGAGACAGAGAAGAGGCAGCCAGGCAAAGAAGGGGAAGGGCAAGACAGTGGCTGGCAGACTGGGTAGTTCCACATTTGTATGCTGAATAAACTGATAGGAACAGTTGGGGAGTGAGGCAGACTGTACAACCCAGGGTTCCAGCATAGGAAAAGAAAGCCTCAAAATCTGTGGCTGTAAATACTTGTGTGGGTTGTGGGGGTGGAAGAAACTCCCATCCTCACAGGAGTTTGTTGGACACCCACAGGTTCCTAGAATGTACACAAATACACCAATGTGGGAATCAGCACCAGAAGAGCCTAATTTGCTTATGGGCAGCAGGGGAAGTGACAGAGAGCCCAGCAAGTGGCCTTATTCCCTCTCTGACCCCTCTCTCTTATAAAGTGCCACAATGTATTCCCCGCCCTGGTGAATACCTAAGGATCCACCCCTTACACCAGAACAGCTGAGCCAAGACAAAGAAATATGGTTCAAATGAAAGAATAAATCAAAACTCCAAAAACAGAAAAAAGCAATGAAGAGTTAGCAAACCTACCAGAGGCAGAGTTGGAAACACTGGTAATCAGGATACTCACAGAAATGGTTGAGCACGGCTGTAAAATAGAGGAAGAAGTGAAGAGCATGGTTGCGAAATAGAGGAAGAAAGTGAAATAAAGAAAAATATACAGGGAACCAACAGTGAAGGCAAGGAAACTGGGACTCAGATCGACTGACTGGAGCAGAAGGAAGAAATAAACATTCAACCAGAACAGAATGAACAAATAAGAATTCAAAAAAATGAGAAGAGGCTAAACAGCCTCTGGGACAACTTTAAACATTCCAACATCTGAATCATAGGGGTGCCAGAAGGAGAAGAGGAAGAACAAGAAATCAAAAACTTACTTGGAAAACTAATGGAAGAAAAACTTCCCCAGTTTGGCAAAGGAAGTAGACTTCCAGGAAGCCCAGAAAGCTCAGACAGTCCCAAAGGAGTTGGGCCCAAGGAAGCACACACCAAGGAACATCGTAATTACATTATCCAAGATAAAAAATGAAGGAATCTTAAAGGCAGCAAGAGAAAAGGAGACAGTTACCTACAAAAAAATTTTCCAAAAGACTATCACCTGATTTCTCAAAAGAAACCTTGCAGGGCTGGAAGGAAGTATTCAAAGTCATGAAAGGTAAGGACCTACATCCAAGATTACTCTATCCAGCAAAGCTATCATTTAGAATGGAAGGACAGATAAAGTACTTCCCAGATAAGGTAAAGTTAAAGGAGTTCATCATCACCAAGCCCTTATTCTGTGAAATGCTAAAGGGACTTACCTAAGAAATAGAAGATGATCAAAAATTTGAACAGCAAAATGGCAACAAACTCACAAGTATCAACAACTGAACAAAAAAAAAACCCCAAAACACCCCCCAAAACTAAGCAACAAGTAGAACAGGAACAGACTAACAGAGATGGAGATCACAGGGAAGGTTACCAGTGGGGAGGGAGAGAGGGGAAAATGAAGGGAAAGGTACAGGGAATAGAAGCATAAATAGTTGGTACAAAATAGGGGGAGGTTAAGAATATATGGGAAAGGGGAAGCCAAAGATCTTATATGTATGAAACATGGACATGAACTAAATGGTGGAAATGCTGTTGGGAGGGGTGTGCAGGATGGCGGGGAATAAAGGGGAGAAAAAATGGGACATGTGTAATAGCATAATCAATAAAATATACTTTAAAAATATTTAAAAGTAAAGTATTTTGTTTAAAAATACAAAGAAAACATTAGAGAGTATTTATAAACTGCTTTATATTAATATCTGAACACTAAAAAGTAGTATAAGCAGAACAATTATTAGCACATATTCATATATTTTAATCAATTTGCCAGTAGTTAACTGGATTTTTTCTTTTTCAACACAGTCTTCTTTTTCTTTTTCATAAAAATGCCTGCAACTGTTCCATTTTCTGGTTAATTATTTTGAGGCTGAGGATACCTTCAATTGCCTCTTTTCTATAATATTTTAATTTAGTACTGTAGTATTATATTAAAATACTCTGATTCTGAGGTGCTGTTTGGTGAGCTGGGGGCAAATTGTGCTACATGAAGGGCAGTCTCAGTTCTGTTTTTTAATCTTATTGAAATGTGTAAATATTCAATCCAAATATTTTCATCGATGCTATAAATGTCTAAATATTTGTACAAACAAAAGTCAGTGAATTTTATTTGATTCTTTTGAATGTTTCACCAACATTTTTGTAGTTCATTGTTGCTGAAAGGGTTTACTGCAAAATAAAAAAGCACTGCCAATAATAGTTATAGACTTATATAATAAATGAGAAAAACATACAGATTATTTTAAAATATATTCTATGATAGGAATATTTAGTTTAAACATTTTTTTAATCTTCACCCAAGGAGTTTTTTTTTTCCATTGTTTTCAGAGACAAGAAAGGGGGAGGGAGGGAGGGAGGGAAGGATAGGGGTTGGGGAGAGAAGAGGAGAAGAGAGAGAGAAAAAGAAACATCAGTTTGAGAAACATCAATTGGCTAACTTCTTATGTGCACCTCAATCAGTGATTTAAGTTGCAACCTAGGTAATTCACTGACCAGAATTGAACTCATAAACCTTTGGTCTATGGAAGGATGCTGCAACCAACTGAACCATGCCAGCCAGGGCTACATTTTTTTGAACTTAATTTATTGATTTTTTAGACAGAGCAAGAGCAATGGGGAGAAAGAGAGAAAAGGGGGGAGAGAGAGATAGGAAGGGAGGGGACAGCGAGACAGAGAAACAGAGACCTGTTGTCCAACCCCCTTACACATACATTGGTTGCCTCTGGCATGTGCCCTGACCAGGGATTGAACGAACCTGCAACCCTGGATGCATTGGCTGCACTAGGGACGCTCCAACCAGGTAGCTCTTGTGCTACCTGACTAGGGCAGGAATATTTAGATTTTATTTACTGCATATACTTCACATTCACCTAACCAATATATTTCCCACTTAACCTGTAACTGGTGGCCTGATGATACCAAGTGGTCAGCATGGCAGCAGCTTCAAATGATTTCTGCCATCACTTCCTCCAGGAGACCAAAAGGAATCAGCAGTCTTCAGCCCTCTTTACTAGTAAACCCCTTAACTGCTCCCCTTGATGTGCTTCTGGCAAGGGTCAGGAAAAGAGAAATGTTTATTCTGATTGCCTTTAAGATTTAATCACAGTTTAAAGTAAAAACAGGAGATGAATAACCTGCTTACTTAGAATTCTGAGACCATGGCAGAAGCTGGAAATATAATATGATGCTTAACCAGATACATCATGGCTTATTTTACTGTAACTATTAATTATACTCTGTTTAAAAATGAAAAGTCTGGGACAAATGTTAAACTGGTTACATACCAAGATGGTAAGCATAAGCTAAGACTGAAATGCTTATCTGTTAAGGCTATAAAACACCTTGCAACATTTATTTACATGAGGCAGGAAATTAGCAAAGGTCTTGAGTCTAGGAATTTAACAAATTGGTGATTATAATTTGAGAAGAGAATGATGGAGGAAATTACAGAAGAAAAAAATTAAGGTTATTCATTATTCACTGCTTAGATTACTTGGAGCTTCAGTATGATTCAGAATTATAGGCAGTTTCATTTATCTATGTACATACAGGTAGTTGGAACTTTCTATAATTATATTTGCTAAGAATTTAGATAAGCACAGTAAGAAAGTTTGAAGAACAACTTCATATTATGCTTAGAATCTACTTTTAGCACAAAACTGAACTATATACAAATAAAAAACTGGAAATAGGAGATGTGTTTACCAAGTACCTGCTTCTAAACAAAAAGTATTTTTAGTGCTTTTATTTAGAATGCTACAAAGGCTGTGATGTTAATGTGCATGCATACAGCAGATTGTGAACACTGTTATTTTTAGTATCAGTTTAATGTGAACAATGATGGATCATTCTTTGTTATTCTAGTAGGAAATAAGGTTTGGGATTTATTGAAGTACATTAGGTTAACTGTGTCTCAATAACTGTATATCCACATGCTGATATCACATGGGCAGTGATATGGATCAATGACGCAAATCCTGTCAGAGTCAAACATTAAGGCCACAGGGGTTGAAAAAAACGTGCCCATGTGATAGGGCAGAATGATCATCCAACTTGTACAGACTACAATAAATCATTACTGCTGATGTTAAAAAGGGTTGTGCTATGTTCTTTTTTACATATTAGCTAAGGTTTAAAATTTTCATTATAGATTTTCCACATAACAGACTGTATTTTATCTTTAAGTTTTCTCACAGTTTCTGTAATTTAAGGTCTGGACCTTTTAAAACATGTCTTAAGTTTCCACCAGCCACATGAGTGAATTCTCTATATGGTCCTGTAGTCAGATTCTTTAGACAAATCTTTTGCAGAATATGCCACCATTAATTAAGCATTTTATATAATATGTTGTGCATGACAAATAACATTTAGGTGTAGATTTGGAGAACTAAAGGGTGGCCTCATGATTCATTGCCACCTTGGAGTATTTTTTCCACTTTATCTTTTTTGGGAGGCTTTTACTGTTCTTAGTTTTATTGACATCAAAATATTAATTTTTTATTGTTATAGGTAGATTAGAGAAGATGGCTTATTATGAGTAACCATATGTAAGGTTTCAAAATTATCTTCTCTCTGAATTAAACATACCTACCTAAAATCAGAGATTTCCTCTCCTATAACAGGAACGGAACCTATCCCTGGAGGCTTGGCATAGAATGCTCATATCGTCCTGTAGGTTCTTCTAAAAACAAACTGAGCATCTGGGCTTAAAGCACTACCTTTCCTTCTATTTTATCACTTCCCAGGAGAATTACAGCTAGAGGTATTTGATAATCTCTTGTTGTATCATTAATTAGACATAATCAGGCTAACTTGAATCATGAAAAGGACCCTTTCCCATGCTCTTAGGAACTTCCTTCCATGTTTCCCCAACTAGTTTGGTTCTTATGAGAAATTTAAAAAAATAAATAACTAAAAGGAAAAGCAAACGCACATTCCCCATCCTAAGTTCATTTGTTTTTTAAATTTAATCATCTAAAAGAAAGACTTGGAAAACAAAAATTACTGAGATAGTTGTCTTTATATTTCTTTTTGAGGGGTATTCCTTAAATCTAGATTTTCTATGATAAAAACCAAATGCTATTTCAAAACTGAGAACATTTTTATACATAACTTTCTATCTAGAGAAGATTGGACTATGAGGTCTTATTTTTCCTCTATCATGATTCATGTATATTTTAAGCATCTCTGTTGTTTTCTCCTATTTTCCCCCACTCACTTCAACTCTCCCAGGGTAAGTCCCTATCAGCTAACATGGTCTTAAATGGAAAGGGGAGATTAAAAACTCACTGTTTGCTGACATGCAAAGAGTTAGAAAAAAACCTCCACAAAAAGCAAAGAGAGCAATAGAAGTTTGATTTCCCTCTCATCCACTTCAAGTTCAAACATTACCAGAGTAGGCAACAGAGTAATATTTATGTAGATAATTTATGGTAAGATTAAGCAGAGAAAGGAAGGAGACACCCCTTTCCCCAGGCTCTGCCTATGACTATTAAACATTTTGGAGATATTTAGATTGCAGGTTTGAAGCCTTCCTTTTCAACCTTGTAGCCAAGTTATATAGTTTCCCATCCCAAAAGCATCCATTTTTTGTTTCTTATAAATCTTTCAGAGATAGTCTACACATAAAAAAGCAATTATCAGTATACTTAAAAAATACAAATGATGGTATACTATATATACATTCTGCACCTTAATATAGCTTAGAGATCTTTCTATATTGTTCCTATAGAGATACTTCAATCTCTAAATGGCTACTAAGTATTCCACTGTAACAATATACCGTAATTTATTTAACTATTCCTCTACTGATAGTCAACTTATATTCAATCTTTCGCTATTACATACTATACTGCAACGAATACCTTTGCGTAAACATTTCATAGTTGTTAGTATATATAGAGGATAAATTACTGGAAGTAAAAATGCTATCTCAAAGATTTACATTTTTAACATTACCGAATCTCTGAGTTTTAGTAATGTTAAACACATTAACATACCATTACTAGTTGAAACATTTTGATACCTGCCAATCTGAAAGGTGAAAACAGAATCCCAGTGTACTTCAGTCTACATATTTTTTATATGTAAAGACAGCTTTTATTTTTTTACTTTTCATTTTCTTTTTTTCCCTCTATTTTATTTTATTGTTGTTCAAGTAGTTTTGTTTTTTACTCCCATCCCAGCCCACCCCCCTAGTGCTCCCCACCTCCCTACCATTTCCACCCCCCTTAGTTGTTGTCCATGTGTCCTTTATACTAGTTCCTGTCAGTTTGCGTATTTTTATGAATAAGGTTAAACATCTTTATTAAATGTTTAAGAGCCATTTACATTTCCTTTTCTGTGAACTGTCTGTCCCTAGACCTTGTTTATTTTTCTATTTGAGTAGCAAAGACTCTTTATACATCAAAGAAGTTAGATCTTTGTGATAAGCTGCAAATATATTTATCTTTTACCTTTCTTCTATTGTTCCCCTCCTCCGCTCAAGAGACCAGAACAATATAAGGAAAAAATATATATTTTTGGATATATATATATTCTTCATATATATATATATATATTCTTGGAAGTATATATATATTTCTTCATATATATATTCTTGGATGCTAAGTTGGGTTGGTTGGGGTAGCATTAGGAATTAGTATCAAAATGTTAGAAGTTGAAAGCTGAAACAGTTAGCTCAAGGACAGTGTTTCTGAAAAATGTGTTTTATAAAATCTGGTTTTGTAAGGTGCTTCTAATAAAGAATTCTATCTTCAAAAGAATTCAGAACATGTTGCAAACAACAACTACTTCTAGAAAATTCATTATGAATATCAGCATGTAAAGACATTAGTAAGGAACTTCCGCCAAGATGGAGGCATAGGTGGAAACACTGTGCCTTCTCCCACAACCAAGTTTGAATACAACAAAGGTTTGGAGAACAAAGACACAGCAAGAAACAGAAAATTCAATTATACGGAAGTCTGACAACCACTAACCGTTCAACAGGGACAGTAAGAGGGCCGGAGCCAGCAGCGAGCAGGGTTGGGCAGGACAGATCCCCCAACCCAGGCGTGCAGGCAGCCCGGAACCAGTTGGGGTACAGGGAGACTGACCGAGGTCGCACACTCACGCACAGTGAGACGGACCATGCAGGCCCCGGGGGGCGAGGGCTGATGCCGGTGGCACACTCGCATGCAGTCGGAAGAAATGCTTGGGCCCGGTTACAGTGACAGCTGCAGCACCTGTGGGGGCCTCGGTGGGAGGCAGCAGGCGGGACGCCATATCCTCGTTGACCCCGCCCCCACATACAGCGTCACAACCCAGTGACTTAGTTGCCCTGCTCTGGTGAACACCTTAGGGCTCCGATCCTGCTACGGAATAGGCACAGATAGCCCAAAAGATGGTGCAAGAAGAACTCAAAGTCCCAGAGCCGATAACTCTCAGGGACCGAGAAATTGCCAGCCTCTCAGAAGCACAATTCAAAACACTGTTTATCAGGATGCGAACAGAACTGGTTGATTATAGTCACAAATTAGAGGAACATATGAAGGCTAAACTAATTGAAATGAAGGGAGATACACAGGAAACCAATAGCGATGGAAAGGAAACTGGGACTCAAATCAATGGAATGGACCAGAAGGCAGAACGAAAAATCCAACCAGAAAGGAATGAAGAAATGAGAATTCAAAACAATGAGGAGAGGTTTAGGAACCTCCAGGACATCTTTAAACGTTCCAACATCCGAATTATAGGGGTACCAGAAGGGGGAAAGAAACAGCCACAAGTGGAAAACTTATTTGAACAAATAATAAAGGAGAACTTCCCCAGTCTGGCAAAGGACATTGACTTCCAGGAAATCCAGGCAGCTCAGAGAGTCCCAAAGAAGTTGGACCCAAGAAGCAACACACCAAGGCACATCATAATTACATTAGCCAAGACTAAAGTGAAGGAGAGAATCCTAGAAGCAGCAAGAGATAAGGGGACAGTCACCTATAAAGGAGTACCCATCAGACTGTCAGCAGATTTCTCAAAAGAGACCTTACAGGCAAGAAGGGGCTGGAAAAGAAGTATTCCAAGTCATGAAATCCAAAGACTTACAGCCAAAATTGCTTTATCCAGCAAAACTTTCATTTAGAATGGAAGGCCAGATAAAGTGCTTCTCAGATAAGGTCAAGTTCAAGGAGTTCATCATCACCAAGTCCTTATTATATGAAATGCTAAAGGGACTTATATAAGAAAAAGAAGATGAAAAATGTTAACAGTGAAAGGACAGCAAACTCACAGTTATTAACAACCACACCTAAAACAAAAGCAAACCAAGAGGACAGCTAGATCAGGAGTGGAACCATAGAAATGAAGAACACATGGAGGGTTAGCAACAGGGGAGTGGGAGGAGGAGAAGGCACAGAAAATAGCATAGAGGGTAGGTAGAAAATAGATAGGGGGGAGGGCAAGAATAGTGGGGGAAATATAGAATCTAAAGAACTTGAGACACGTGGTTATAAACTAAGGGGGGGGAGAATGGTGGGGGAGGGAGTGGGCGGGTGGAGGGGAATGAAGGGGGGGAATAGAACAACTGTAATGGTATAATCAATAAAATATATTTTTAAAAAAGAAAAAAAAGGACCTAAATAAAATCAGAAATGGAAGAGGAGAAATAACTATTGATACCAAAGAAATACAAAGAATTATAAGAAAACATTATGAACAATTATATGCCAACAAACTGGACAACCTGGATGAAATAATGATAAATTCCTAGAAACACACAATCTTCGAAAAATCAATCAGGAAGATTCAGAGAATCTGAATAGCCAGATTACACCTAATAAAATTAAAGTAAAAATCAAAAAACTTCCACCAAACAAAAGCCCTGGATCAGATGGCTTTACAGGTCAATTTCACTAAACATTCTGAGAAGAACTAACACGTCTACTTCTCAAACTATTTCATAAAATCCAAGAGGAAGGAAGGCTCCCAAACTCATTTTACAAGGCCAGCATTATTTGAATTCCAAAACCAGATAAAGACACTACAAAGAGAGAAAATCATATACTAATATCACTGATGAACACAGATGCTAAAATCCTCAATTAAGTATTAGCAATCTGAATACAGCAATGCATTAAAAAGATCATACACCATGATCAAGTGAGATTTATTCTAGGAAAGCTAGGCTGGTAAAACATTTGCAAATCAAAAAATGTGATTCATCACATAAACAAAATGAAAGATATAAGCACATGATCATATCAATAGATGGGGACAAAGCATTTGATAAAATCCAGCACCCATTTATGATCAAAACTCTCAGCAAAGTGCGAATAAAGAAAACAAACCTAAACACAATACAGGCCATATATGGCAAATCCAATGCCAGCGTCATACTCAATGGGCAAAAACTACATGCTCTCCCCTTAAGATGTCCCCTTTCACCTCTCTTATTCAATACAGTACTGGAAGTCCTAGCCACAGCAATTGGACAAGAAGAAGAAGTAAGAGATGTCCAAATTGGAAAGGAAGAAGACTTTATCTGCCTTTATAACTGCCTTTATCTGCACATGGCGTGATACTGTACATAAAGAACCTCAAAGAACCACCAAAAAACTATTAGAACTAATATATGAATTCAGCAAAGTAGCATAATACAAAATTAATACCCAGAATCAGTTGCATTTTTATATGCCAATAACAAACTAACAGAAAGGGAAATTAAGAAACAATCCCATTCACAATCGCTTCAAAAAGATTAAAATTCCTAGGAATAGTTAACCAAGGATGTAAAAGACCTGGACTTGAAAAATTATGTGATACTGAAGAAAGAAACTGAAGAAGATACAAACAAGTGGAAGCACATACCATATTCATGGATAGGATAAATCAACATCATTAAATGTCCACACTACCCAAAGTAATCTACTGATTCTAAACACTTCCTAAAAGAGTCAATGACAGATTTCACAGAACTAAAACCAGTATTTCAAAAATTTACATGGAACCACTAAAGGCCCTGCATAGCAACTGCAATCTGGACAAAGACCAAAGTTGGAGCAATCACACTACATAATATCAAGCTGTACTGTAAGGCTATAGTAATCAAAACCGCATGATGTTGGGAATAAAAAACAGACACTGAGGTCAATAAAACAGAGTAGCGAGCCCCAAAATAAACTCAAACCATTATAGTGGTTTGATTTAATTAATATTCAACAGAATATTGAATTAATATTCTTCAATTAATATTCAACAGAAGAAGCAAGCACATACAATGGGATAAAGATAGTTTATTCAATAAATGGTGTTGGAAAATTGGACAGATAAAATGAAACTAGACTTTCTTACACCACATACAAGAATAAATTCAAAATGGATCAAAGACTTAAAAAATGTCAACCCTAAAACCATAAAAATCCTAGAAGAAATCACAGGAAGCAAATTATCAGTCATTGCTCATGTAGTCTGATAAAACTTTTTATCAGATATATCTCTTCAGGCAAGGGAAACAAAAGAAAAAATAAACAAATGGGACATCATCAAACTAAAAGGTTTTGCACAGCAAAGAAAATCATCAACAAAATTAAAAGACAACCCCCTGAATGGAAGAACATATTTGCCAATACATCTGATAAGGGGGTTAACATTCAAAATTTAGAAAGAACTTACAAAGCTCAACACCAACCTTCCCCCCAGAAAAACACAACCTGATAAAAAAATGGGCAAAGGATCTGAATAGATATTTCTCCAAAGAGGACATACAGATGACCAATAGATATATGAAAAAATGTTCAACACCACTAATCATCAGAAAAGTGGAAATAAAAACCACAATGAGATACCATTTCACACCTTTCAGGATGGCTATCATCAGTATATAAAGAAACAAGTGCTGGTGAGGATGGGGAGAAAGGGGAACCGTCTTGCCCCATTGGTGGAAATGCAGACTGATGCAGCCACTGTGGAAAGCAGTATGTAGAGAACCTCAAAAAATTTAAAATGGATCTACCCCATGACCCAACATGCCCACTTCTGGGAATGTATCTGAAGGAACCCAAAACACTAATTTAAAAGAACATAAGCAACCCTATGATCACTGCAGTGTTATTCACAATAGCTAAGATATGGAAGCAGCCCAAGTATCCATCAATAGACGTTTGGCTAAAACATCTATGAAACATTTACACAATGGAATTCTACTTGGCTATGAAAAAGAAGAAACTTTTACTCTTTGTGACAGTATCAGTGGACCAGGAGAACATCATGCTAAGTGAAATCAGTCAGAGAAAGACAAATACCATAATGATTTAATTCATATGTGGAATCTAACGAACAAACTGAACTAACAAGGAAAACGGGGAAAGATTATAGATGGACAGCAGGATGACAGCTAGTGTAAAGGGAAGGTTAGAGGATAGAGGGATTGAGCAAAAAGGAAAAAGGACTCATGGATATGGACAACAGTATGGTGACTGCTGTGTAGAGGGGGTTATAAGGGGACTAAATGGTAATGAAAAAATTTAATAAAGATTATGTATTAAAAAAGAAGTACTAATTGATAGATAAAGAATAGGGAGAGGAATGTTATGTAAGAACAACACGGGAAATGAAGCTGCTGAAGAACTTACATGCATGACCCATGGACATGAACTAAAGCAGGGATTATCAAAGGTAATGGTGGGCACCAGGTGGAGCGGGGCACTGGGTGTAAAACTGGGACAAATATAATAGCACAATTAATAAAATACAGGGTCTGACAGAAGTAGCACCTGCTTGTGTGTGGTTGGTACGGTAATAATATGGGCATAATAATTTACTGTTTAATTTGAACATTTCACCTAAAATGGTATGTGTGTTTGAGTATGATATTGTTATGTTACAGAATTACATGCTTATGATTTTATAATAAAAGGGGTGTTATTTGTGCCAGATCCTGTATATTGAAAAAGGAAATGTGAATTAATAAATTAACTAGTTGGCATCCTAATGTTAATGGGTCTATTATTAACAATAACCAATCACTGGCTCAATCACTTTATAAATGCGTCTCTGCACAGATATACTTGTTAAATTTAACTTTCATTTAGTGTTTTCATCCCAAAATTAACTAAAGAGGTCTCAGTCTAATTAACTGGTTATATCGAATCAAAGAATCTTTCGTTAGAATGAATGTTGATGATTACCAATAAAGCTTCTTCTATGTAAGAATTACTTTTCGTAAAATCATCTAACCATTGCATAAGCACTTACAATGACAGGATTCTTGCATAACAGAGCAATGACTCCATGTATATACAGCCATAATTATTGGATAGCTCTTCCCTCTGAGTTGAAATTTGCTTTCCATTAATGCTCACCTATTAGCCTAAATAAGGTCTGCCCTCTAAAAAAGTAGAAAACAATACCTTCCATGTCACAACTTTTTTCTAAGTTAAATATCTTTCACATAATTTTATAGTCTTTTATAATAATCTCACAATTCTATGTTCTCCTAGTTACATTCCTGGGTTCAATCTATTTGTCAATACTTTCAAAAACATGTTAAAAGGATACCATAAAACTATATTACTAAGCCATCTGTATGAACTTACATTTACTTATGTAGTCTAAGATTTCATTTGTTTTCACTTTTGCAAATGAGGTTCACTAGGTAACTCATATCTACCTCTAGTTCTACTAAAATAAGCAAGTTCTATTTACAAAATTAAGTCCTACACTCTTACATGTAGTGGACACTGTCATTTGTTTTGGTACATAGGACTGAAGCCCCTTTGTGAATTAGAGGAGTCACCTTGGTATGAAAGGTTTCTTTTAGGGGGCTTGTAGAGGGAAGAGAGAGAACACATTTAAAAGAATATTTGTGACATTTTACTGAATATTTCTAGATGTTTGTAGTAAGAAGATTTTAAAGTTAACAGGTAATCTAAAATAGGAAAACATTACTCTTTCCCAACCATAAGGATTTTAACTCTCCTGTATAATCTCCTTCAATGGCTCTTCCTCACCTTTACAATAAAGTTCTCAGTATGGCAATGAAGCCATTTTAATTTTGGACTATATTTTCAGATTTGTCTCCATTCACAGTCCCTGCATACAACTTTTTAGCAATTCTGATCTCTTTACAGTTATTCAAATAAGTCAAGTTATTCTTTCCTCCTGTTGCTTTTGTACACTGTTCCCTCTGCCTAAAATGCTCTCTTGAGCTCTTTTCCCACTTGACCAAACTACTAATTTGCTTAAAGAAGGTCGTATCACCTTCTCTCTGAAGAATTTTTTCCCTAACATATTACTTTGCATTTTAGCACCCCTCCTATGCTCCTATAACACTTTGTGCAGGTCTCTAATGGTTCTTTTTATACTGTAATACAATAGTTAATTTTTCCTCTTTCTTCCTTACTACATTGTGTTCTTGAATGGCAGGACCTGTGTCTTAGTTTTCTTTGAGTCCCCTGGAGCTGGTACAGCATACCTCAGTAGATACTTAGTAAATTCATGAAAAAATATTGGCAATCTGTCTCTCTATGCAGTATGCTTTAGTAGAAAAAAGTACTATATTGAGCCCTGCCAATAACTAGCTTTAACAAATTCTGAACCTCCTCTAAAGTGGATTATTTAGATCTCAACGTTACCCTATGATCTCTTTTAACTTGTAGTTTTTGTTTCTATAAATTCTCAATAGGTAATAAAACTACTTTAAAAAGAAATCTTTAATTCAAATGCTTATTTTATACTGGATTCACCTCAATTCTTTTTTTTAATCCTCACCTGAGGATATGTTTACTGATTTTTTTTTTAAGATTTTATTTATTTATCTTTAGAGAGGAAGGGAAGGAGAGAAGGAGAGAAATATCAATGTATGGTTGCTTCTCTTGAGTCCCCTGCGGGGAACTGGCCTGCAACCCAGGCATGTGCCCTGACTGGGAATTCGAACCTCGATCGTGTGGTTTTGCAGGCCCGAGCTCAATCCACTGAGCTACACCAGCCAGGGCTGTTTACTGATTTTTTTTAAGAGAGAGAGAAGGCAGTGTGAGAAAGGCATCAATGTGAGAGAAACATCAACTGGTTGCTCCCTGTATGCACCCCAACCATAGATTGAACCCACAATGAACCCACAACCTATGTACGTGCCCTGACTGGGAATCAAACCTGTAACCTTTTTGGCATACAAGATGACACTCCAACCCAACTGAGCAACCTAGTCAGGGCAATTCTTTAGGTTTCACTACATGGTTTTTTTTCTTAGTATACTGACTGTGAAAAGATAAACTTTCCTAACTTGATGGCCTTAGGGCTATAGGGTCCCATTTTTCTCTCAGGTTCACTGGCATATTATTTTCCTCCCTTAAAACATTCTCCTATCTGCTGCCTCCTTTTCTACTTCACTCTTACTTTTTTAACTAGCTCCAGAACTACTTCAGGAAGATGACTGCCATGGTGTAGAAACTAGTGATGACAAAGGGGAAGAAAAGGAAGATGAACTCCAGCAGTTACAGTCTTTTCTCATCCTATTTTATTTTCTTGCTTGGCTTGAGGACACACTGGTCTTTACAAAGACTTAAACCCCAATCCCTCATTCTTTCCACCTATATCCCATATTTCAATTTTGGATTAATAAGAACAGAGGGAAGAGCTTTTTACTTTCTGTCTGGTTCTCCTTATCCTTTCTTGTGTTTTAAAAAACTCCACTTCATAATTTTAAAACAAAGCTTCCACTGTTGTAATTGGTAATATAAAGAGAGGGGTCTCCTGTTTCTAATGCCTAAAAATATCTTCACATGGTAGGCAGTTTCTACTATTAAGAAACTGTTAATACTACAGGCACATCATAAATTAGATTGGCTTTTTTGGTTCTGACTGAAGGAGTAACTGCCACATAAAAATCAATTTAATTGGCTTTATGAGGGAGGGGATTTAAACCTTGTAGTTACAGTTGACTTTTAAAATATATGATTTAAAAACCAGCAGTTTTTGTATTTTAAGTCACACTAAAATAGCAATGTGCATAGTATGCCCATTTGTAGATGTGCCTAAAAAACCAATGTTATATTAGTTAAAATGCTTCCATCATAAACAGTATTTATTGTAAACAATTTGAAAAGGGATGTATAAATAAACCTCAGGTGAGTGCTCTCTTAGAAACCTAAATTCTAAGAGGTACCCTGTATAAAAATAAATTTTATGAAAATCTAATTGCCAAGTGAAGACAGGCAAAGTTTAATATATTACCTAAAAATCTACTATGTGGTTTCTTTTAAGTCATAGTATGTGGACCCGCCCTATTTTGAAGTTATCTTATTTGTCACACAAAAGATTTACATTAACTTAGAGAAAGTGCTAACTCTAAGGTATGTAAGGTTTAGACAGCAGTCAAAAAATTTTATTGTAATTACTGAGCTAATTGCCTCTCTAGAAAGTGTTAAGTCTATTTCTTCTTGAATTAAATCAAGTAGACAGACCTAGTAAATGGGGGGTATCATTAGTCCTGGTTTGACTGCGACAATCTTGGCTGATACCACTTGCCTTAGAGTAATTGCTATGGTCTCTTTCATTCTCAGAAGTATGCTAGGTTGAATGATGAAGCTTATCAAAACTCTATTTCTAATATGCTCTTTTCAAATGAAAGCAACACTATTATTTAGGTACTGAACACGTGGAAGGCCAGTAATTGAAGGGTATACAAAGAAATGTTAGAAATAGCATCTGCCCTCAAAGTGCTTAAAATCTAAAGAGATTGAATGAACATCTCAAGTTAAACAACAAAATTTAAATGGCTTTTATAAATATAACTAGAAGAAATGTTCTAAAAAGAACACAGATATTTGTTAAATGAATAGCACAGTAATAGGTATTCCAGGGTTTCACAGGTGATGCGGGTACCATTCTATTAAGCAACACCACAGCACCTAACATCATCATTTATTGAGTGCTTTATATGTGCTGGGTCTGGTTTGCAGTGCTTTACATGTACATTAGTTAACCCTCACAATTATCCTATGTGGTGTACTATTATCACAAGGATGAAAATTTTAATGATAAGAAATGTACCTGAGAGAGGTTAAATAACATGAAAGTTTATACAGGCAATAAATGACAGAATTAGGATTTAAAACCAGGTTCTCTAATTACAGAGCCAGTGACCTTTTTTGCTCTTGCCTTCATATAGGGTTGTTGTTTTCATCTGGGGGTGATTTTGTCCCCCAGGGAACATCTGCTGATAACTTGGAGACATTTTTGTTTGTCACAAGCATGTGTGTGGGGTAGTTAGAGAGTAATGCAGAGAGAATACTCACTAAAAACTTTACAAAAAACCTTTTAAAGATAAGATCTGGCATCAGTCTTGAATTATGGATAGACTGGGGGGTATAGTGATATGGATGAATTCTAGGTAAGAAGAACAGTATACAGTAAGTACAAGACAGGTTCAAGAGACAGTGACCAAGTTAACAAGCTAGAAGTAAAACAGTATTGAGGTGAAAGTGGGAAGAAAGTCGAAAAGACAAAATGATCTTTTAAAAAGATTAAAAAACCTGAACTGGATTCATGAAAGATTTTTGAGCACGGAAGTGACATAAACAATATAGTATTATACTAAGATTAATCAAGAAAACAAGGCAAAGAAGCTAATTAGGACGCTACTGCAATACTTAAACCATAAGGTATTAAAAGTTTGCTTTGGTGTAGTGTTAGTTTTTGAAAAAGAAAGGAAGAAACCGGAAGTATATATACTTTTATGTATCATAAGTTTTTCTGTTGTCTCAAACAATAATACATTACCATTCTTACCTGTAATGCACTGAAACTGTCCATCTTCTCTTCTTATTGTAAATGCTTCCCCTGGGTTAACTTGTACCAGAATAACCTTAAAATGAAGAGAAGAAGTATTAATCAAAACAAGAGTAGAGCAAATTAGTATATCAAGATATTAAATGTTGCTAGTAAGAGAGTAGTTGTAAGCTATTTAACCTTATTAAACTGGGGAAAAACAGGGGTTACATATTTTATATATTAATTTTAAAAGTATAATTTAATTTTTCTAGAGGTGAGAGTGAAGCCAAAAGTAAGGGAATAAAAAAAAATAGTGGCTAACTTTTACTGGAAAGTCAATAAACATCACTATGAAAAAAAGATGGAGTGAGACCACAGAACATTTGGGTTACCTATGCTTAGTTCATCAGTTGAGAAGTACTGTGTTTTTTAAAATATAGTATACACTTATAGGTAGAGCATATTTGAATTAGTATGCCTTTTCAAATCATATTTAAGAATCCTACCACTTTACATATTTTATTTTATTATATAGGTAATACTCACTAATTTTATGACATTTGAAAAACAGAAAACTGGAAAATAATCTGAGGTCCTAAAGTAAACATTGTTAACATTCTGATAAATATCTTAGTCTTGTTCTCTAAACATAGGCTTGATTTTTCTCCATAAACACAGATATATAATCTCCAATTCTGTATCTTTTTCCAGATTAACATTACACAAAGACTCTTCCTGTTACTGCTCACTGTATTTCATCAAATCACTATCCCACAAACTACAATACTTTAACCTTCTCTAATAAGGAAATTTTGGGTATGTAGTTTTTCCCTCTATATAATATATTCAAGAAAACAGAATTTTTGTATCTGTTGCTAAACTACTTTTTACAAAGGTTTTACTAATTCATATCCCCGCCCCCCCATGCTTGATGAGAACACCCTTTGACTGCATTTTTCACAACCCTGGAAATTATAGTTTTAAAGTCTTTGCTACCCTGATAGATGAAAATAGTATATTACTATTTTTTTAAATCTGTACTTGATTATTAATGAGGTTATATGCTATCTTTTATGTTTGTTACTAGCTCTTTTGTAAACTGGCTGTTTGTTATCTTTTTGGGGTCTTAAGTGTTCCCAGTGATTTGTATTAATTGTTCACATATTAATAATATTATTACATAGTAATAATATTACACTATATTATGCTGCAAATATATTCCTATTTTGTTTCTTCCTTAATTTTTAATACAATTATTTATCTTCTTATGGCCAATGCTATCTATTTTTTGCCATTGTGACTATTTTCTATTGCTTCTAAATTTAACTTGTGGCTAGCTATCAAGTACTTGAAATGTGGCTAGTCTGTATTTCCAAGTGCCATAAGTGTAAAATACACACTGGATTTCAAAGAGTACAGAAAACCTCAACAATGTAAAATACCTTTCTGATAATTTTATATTGATTACATGTTAAAATAATATAGTGATAAATAAACATTATCACTATTAACTTTACCTGATTTTAGTTTTAGAATGTACCTATTAAAAATGTTAAAGATAAACACAAGCCAGTTATAAAGGGTCTTGAGAGCAATTTTAAGGGCATTGATGAATGTTACTTATGCAGGGAGTGATAGGGAGACCTCTTAGGAGACTATAGTAATCATCTAAGTAGCTTTCTTTTAATGCATTAATTTTGATTTTCAGCCCCTATTTTTTCCTTTCATTTTCCTTATGCTTACCATGATGTTTTTCTAACTTCTTCATTTGATTACTCTATTTTATTCTTCCTTTAGAAATATATGCAGTTAAGACCACGTATTTTACTTAATTCAGATTTAACCACATCCAGTATTTTCACTATTATTTTTTTTTAGATTTTTTCTGCTATTTTGATTTCCTGAGATCCAAGAACTGTTTTAAAGAGAACATACAATTTTAAAAGTGGGCTAGAGGATTTTCAGTTTGCTTTCATTTCCAATACATTTTTATCAATCCCAACAAATCCTGATTCTTTAAAAAAAATTTTAACACATTCTGTCTTTTTCACTCCTTTCCTAATTTGGTAGAGGTGAGGAATTACTGAAAGGATGTTACTCAAGGCCAGCATTGAGATGAAGTACAAGTTCTTAACTTGAGGCCATAGATAATCATTCACAGGGTTTGTGAACTACCCAGAATTGTACGTGAAACCTTCTATAAATATTATAATTTTTTACAAAAAGGGTTCACTGTTTTCTTTTGATTTCATTAAATTCTTAATGAGGACCAAGATCCAAAGTAGTGCTTACTCTGTCACACTAAGCTGTGTACTTTATACAGATGTTACTTCTTTTAAATTGTAATCATCTAGCAGTACTAGTACTGTCAAATTCTAATAGAATACAAATTGTTTCTCATGAATTCGTTAACTACAAAGTTGGCAAAAAAATAAAACTAAGAAAACAAAACATGACATAAATATATAACTAGTATATTCTGCCATTAAGTAAAAACAAACAAACAAACAAAGGATAAGAAGGCCTCTTTTAAATTAGAATAAGATGTTCCATAAAACAGTAAGTGATGAAATCTACTCATTTATTTAAAAATGACATATTATAAGCATCCACTGCCTGGCATGTATTCTTATATGTACTGAGGATACCAAGAAAAGTAAATAAATCATAGTCCAAGGACCCAAGAAGATCACAGTCTAGTGAGACATACAAGTACTCAGCCAATAAACTACAATGTCATAAGTAGTATAATAGGCATATGAATGAACAATGTCCTACAGGCTCCACTCTGTCCAGGATAATCAGAAAAAGTTCATGTAGATGATAACTGCATAATGTTCAGAAGGACAGCTAGGAGTTAAGCTAAAAACAAGAGGACATTTCAAGAACTACATAGCATGTATGATGTCAAGAAGGTGAAAGTAATCACTGACAATTTGAAAATGGTAAAGAAGTCTGGTATAGCTCAAGTTTAAACTAGTTTGAGAAATGCAATGGAAAGAGGTAACATTGTGATAATAAGCAGGGGCTAGATCATAAAGATTGATAAATACCAAGCTAAGGAGTTATATCTTTAGATAAGACTATTAAAAATGGAAAGTCATATTCAAATTTCATCCGTACCCCAAATTCTTATTTTGTTTGTGTGTGTGTAGTTTTTTTTTATTTTTATTAAATACTTTTGAATTTTATTATTGTTCAAATAGTTTTCTGCCTTTTCTCCCACCTCTACCTCTGACCCCTGCCATCCCCACCTCCCTCCCCTGATTCCACCCACGCTTGTTTTTGTCCATATGTCCTTTATAGTTATTCCTGAAAACCCTTCCCCTCCCCCCGCATTACCCCCTCCTATCTACCCTCTGGTTACTGTATGTTTGTTTTTAATTTCAATGTCTTTGGCTATATTTTGGTTATATTTTTCCCTCTCTGGCCCCTCCTCCACAGGCAAGGCCAAAGCACAACATGGAGGGTTGCCCTGCCTAGGTGAACACCTAAGGCCCTGCCTCCTTACAACTTATCAGGTGTACCAAGACAAAGAACTATGGCCCAAATGAAAGAATGGAACAAAACCTCAGAAAGAGAACTAAGTGAGGAGGAGATAGCCAGCCTATCTGAAGGAGAATTTAAAGCCCCAGTAATCAAAATGCTCACACATCTGATTGAGTTTGGTTAAAAAATTAAAAAAACAAACAAATGAAAGATATCCAAAATGAAATAAAGCAAAATATTCAGGGACCAACAATGACAAGAAGGAAACCAGGACTCAAAGTAACGATTTGGAACAAAAGGGAAAAATAAACATCCAACCAGAACAGAATGAAGAAACAAGAATTCAAAAAAGCGAAGAGAGACTTAAGCATCTCTGGGACAACCTGAAATATTCCAATATCTGAATTATAGGGGTGCCAGAAGGAGAAGAACAGCAAAAAAATTGAAAACTTATTTGAACAAATAACAAAGGAAAACTTCCCCAATCTGGTGAAGAAAATAGACTTTCAGGGAATCCAGGAAGCCCAGAGCGTCCCAAAGAAGTTGGACCCAAAGAAGAACACACCAAGGCACATCATCATTAAGTTACCCAAGATTAAAGATAAAGAGAGAATCTAAAAGAAGCAAGAGGAAAGGAGAGTTACCTACAAAGGAGTACCCATAAGGCTATCAGCTGATTTCTTAAAAGAAACCTTGCAGGCAAGAAGAAAGGCAAGGACCTACATCTGAGATTACTCTATCCAGCAATGCTTTCATTTAGAATGGACGGGCAGATAAAGTGCTTCCCAGATAAGGTCCAGTTAAAGTTCATCATCACCAAGCCATTATTACATGAAAGGTTAAAGGGACTTTATCTAAGAAAAAGAAGATAAAAAATATGAACAGTAATATGACAACAGACTCACAACTATCAACAAATGCCCGAAAAGAAAAGAAAAACAATGAAAACAAAACTAAGCAAACAACTAGAACAAGAACAGAATCAGAGAAATGGACATCACATGGAGGGATTTCAGTGGGGAGGGGGAAGGGAGGAATAAGGGGGAAAATGTACAGGGAAGAAGAAGCATAATTAGTAAGCATAAAATAGACGGGGAGAGATATAAAATGATATAGGAAATAGAGGACTCAAAGAACTTATGTGTACAACTCATGGATATGAACTAAGGTGGGGGGGTAATGCTGGGTGGTTGTGGGAGCAGGGCAGGGGGGGTAAAGGGGTAAAAATTGGGAAAACTGTAACAGTATAACCAATACAAATCACTTCAAAAAAAAGAAAAAAACCAAAATCTTAAAAAAAAACATGCAAAGGACTTGAACACACACTTCTCTAAGGAAGACCTACACGGGATCATATGAAAAGATGCTCAGCATTGCTAGCCATCAGAGAGACACAAATGAAAACCACAATGAGATACCATTTTGAACCAGTGAAAATGACCATCATAAACAAAGCAACAAATAAAGAATGTCAGAGAAGTTGAGGAGAAAAGGGAACCCTAGTGCACTGTTGGGTGGGACTGTAAATTCTTATTTTGAAATATTTAATATATACAGAAAAAATGCAAGATTGGTTCAATGATCACCCATATATCCATCATCTAGATTCACCAACTGTTAACATGTTGCCACATTTAATCACTCTCACACTCACTCTTGTTTGATAAAGCATTTTACCCTACATGAGTCGTGTTAAGTTTGACCACTTGGTTTAGGAGGTATCTGTCAGGTGTCTTTATTAAAAAAGATACCATTTCCCTTTGAAAGCAATAAACAATCAATATGGTTGTACTTTGAGACTATGAATATCCTATTTTGCAACAAGTATGAGTATAAGCTCATGGATTCTTTTAAAAATCAATGTTATAATCTATTCCTGCCACTATTAACATTTTTAGTGAGGTGAAATTCTTATTACATAAATTAAATTAATTTTAAAGTATTTAATTCTGTGGCATCCAGTACATTCACAGCATTGTGTAATGACTACCAATATCTAGTTCCAAAAATTTCAACCACTCCAAAATAAAAACCCGTATTTATTAAGGAGTCACTGCACTTTTCCCACTTCCAAACTCCAGTAACCACTAAAATTTGCTTCTGTCTCTATAAATTTACCCATTTTGGATGTATCATATTAACATCCAAATGTATAAACACCCAAATGTTTATATGATATGTTTGGATGTATTATATAATGTGTGATCTCTTGTGACTGGTTTCTTTCACTAAGCATGTGTTTGTAATTCATTCAGGTTGTAGTATGTATCAGTACTTCATTCCTTTTTATGGATACACCAGAATTTGTGTATCCAGACACTGATGACCATTTGGACTCTTTGACCTTTTGGCTATTGAGAACAGTGCTGGCATAAACATGTATGTTTGAAATCTTTGGGATATATACCTAGGCACTGAATTGCTGGGTCATAGGGTAATTATGTTTAACTTTTTGAGAAATCACCAAACTTTCCCACTTCAGCTGCATCATTTTATATGCCCAATAATAATATACAAGGGTTCCAATCTCTCTACATGCCAGTGCTTATTATTTTGATTATAGCCACACTGTGGGCATAAAGTGGTACCTCATTGTGGTTGATTTGCATTTCCCTAATGCACAATGACGTGGAGCATCTTGCCATGTGTTTGTTGGGTATTTGTATAACTTCTTTGGAAAAATGTGTATTCCAGTAATTTGTCTAATTTTAATTTGGTTGTTTGTCTTTTTGTTGCTTTATCAAAAAGTTCCTTATATATTATGGATACTAGATTGTTATGACACAGGATTTGCAAATATTTTCTCCCATTTTGCAGGCTATCTATTCACTTCATTATGTTCTTTGATGTACAAAAATTCTTAACTTTGATGTTGTCCAATTTATCATTTTTTTGTTGTACTTTTTTGTGTTTGTACTCTTGGGGTCATATTTTAGACTCCACTGTCAAATCCAAAATCAAAAAGATTTCCTATGGTTTTATAGTTTTGGCTTTCATATTTAAGTTGCTGATCCACAATGGTGTGAAGCAGAACTACAGATTTTCCTTTTTCTTTTTTCTGCATGTGGACATCCTGTTGCCCCAGCACCATTTATTGAAGAGACTATTCTTTTCCCACTGAACAGTTTCGGCACCCTTGTCAAGAGCAAATTAGCAATAGATATATGGGTTTATTTCTGGACTCTCAATTCTATTTCATTGGTCTATATATCTATTCTTATGCCAGTACTGTTTTGACTACTGTAGATTTCAGTAGATAAAACTGAAAAGTGTTACTCCTACTTTGATCTTTTTCAAAACTGTTTGAACCCTTGTAACTCCTTATGAATTTGATGATCAGCTTTTGTATTTCTGGGGGAAAATGGTTACTAGAATTTTGTTAATACTTGTATTGAATATGTATATTCATTTGGGCAGTGTTACCATCTTCATAACATTAAGCTTTCCAGACCACAAACATATTATGTCTTTCCATTTGTTAAGTCCTCTATCATTTCTTTTGTCATGTTTCATTAGTTTTCCACATATAAGTCTTTCACCAACTTGGATAAATTTATTTTGATGTACTTTATTCTTTTGGATGCTACAGTAGATAAAATAGTTTTAATTTCCTTTGCAGATTCTTCATTGCTAGTGTGTAAAAAAGTTGTGCTTCTGTGTTGACCTTACATGTTACAATTTATTGGATATGTTTACTAACTTTAGTTAGTAAATATTTTTTTACTAACTAAATATTTAGTAAATATTTTACTAAATATTTACTCCGTAAATATTTTTTCAATTATAGTTGACATACAATATTATATTAGTTTCAAGTGTACAACTTAGTAATTAGACATTATATAACTTACTAAGTGACTGTCCATAAATCTATTACCCTACACCATAGTTATTACATTGTTATTGACAATATTCCCTATGCTGTACTTTACATCACTGTGACTATTCTATAACTCACAATTTACATTTCTTAATCCCTTCACCTTTTCATCCCTCCCCAAAAGCCCCCTCCCATGGAGCAACCATCAAATGTTCACTATACCTATGAGTCTGTTTCTGTTTTGTTTGTTCATTTAGTTTGGTCTTTAGATTCAATTGTTGATAGATATGTATTTTTTACAATTTTATTACTCATAGTTTTAATCTTTTTTCCTTCTTCTTAAAGACACTTTAACATATGTAACACCAGTTTGGAGGTGATGAACTTTTTTAGCTTTTTCTTGTCTGGGAAGCTCTTTAGATGTTCTTGAATTCTAAGTGATAGCTTTGTTGGGTAGAGTAATCTTGGTTATATTGGGTTGGCCAAAAAGTCTGTTTAGTTTTTTTCTGAAAACTAAAAGACACCTTTTTCATTTTCAACAGTAACTTTATTGATTTGGATATTCTGAGTATCACTCACATGTATTAACGTTGCTTGTTATCAATGTCTTGATTTGACCCTGATCAACTTCAACTGATCTACCCAACCATGGAGTATCATCCAGCAAGAAATTTCCAGCATAAAACTTTGCAAACCACTTTTGACATGTTTAATTAGTCACAGAACCTTCTGCATACACTGCACAAATTTTGTGTTTGTTTCATTTTTACCTTTCTTGAACTAAAAAGGCATAATATGCTGAAAATGTTGTACCTTTTCTTCCATCTTCAATAGTAAAATGGCTACATAAAATTTCACCAATTTCTATGTTTTTTTACTGCATGTTGATATGACAGCTGTCACAATACAATCTAACAAAATTGTTTCTAATGAAGTTTAGGACAACTAAGCACTACTATAGCCATCTTATGGGAAAAAAACTTTTCAGGGGGCAACCCAACAAATCCTTGCTTTTCATCACTTAAAATATTTTGAGCTAATCCCTTCTGGTCTGCAAAGTTTCTGTTGAGAAATCAGCTGACAGTCTTATGGGAGCTCCCTTGTATGTAACTAATTGCTTTATCTTGCTACTTTTAAGATTCTCTCTTTGTCTTTAAACTTTGACATTTTAATTATAATGTGTCTTGGTATGGGTCTCTTTGGGTTCATCTTATTTGGGACTCTCTGTGCTTCCTGGACTACTATGTCTATTTCCTTCCCTAAGTCAGGGAAGTTTTCTGTCATTATTATTTCATGTAAGTTTTCGATTTCTTGCTCCTTCTCATCTCCTTCTAGCATCCCATGATGTGGAAGTTGGCACTGTTGATGTTGTCCCAAAGATACTTTACACTATCCTCATTTGGAAGGGGGGTTCATTTGTCTTTTTGCTGTTCTCAATGGGAGTTTTCTGTTTCCGTATCTTCTAAATCTCTGATCTGATACTCCACTCCATCTATTCCACTTATGATTCCCTGTAATGCATTCTTCATGTCTAGTTCTTTATTTTTTTCTAGTTCTGTTTTTGTTTCCTATCTTGTCGTTGAAGTTCTAAGTTCAACTACTCCTCCCCTAAGTACATTGAGCATCCATACAAACAATATTTTGAACTCTGACTCTAGTATATTGCTTGCCTCCATTTTGTTTAATGCTTTTTCTGCAGTTTTGTTCTACTATTTCATTTGGGAGATGTTTGTTTGTCTTCTCATTATGGTAGCACTCATGCGATTATCTCTATGTATTAGGTAGAGCTCCTGTGTCTCTTGATCTTGGTAGAGTAGCCTTATGTACAATAGTATTGTTCTGTACAATCCAGTGGCACATCCTCCCTGATGACTCAAGCTGGGCACGTGTGTGCTGTCCCACCCAGAATATGAGCTGTCTATACCTTCCTGTTGTAGTTAGGCCTTGATTGCTATTGGCACCTCAATGGAAGGGATTTACCCCCAGGCCAATGAGCTGCAAGGACTGGCTGCAACAACTTTGGGGAATCATCTGTACAGAGGCCCATCCCACAGAGCAGGACTTGCTTCAGTGGGGATCTGGTGCCCACTGAATCTGCCCCTTGAGTGTGTCACTTATGAGGTGGTTGAGTGGTGCTTTAATATGGTCTGAAGCTATCCACTGGGTGTACTGGCTCAGGGGCTTCCTGAGAAGTGCTGGTAAAGGCCAGCCACCACCAGTGTTCTAATGGGGGCTACCTGGCATGAGCTACACAGCAATCTGCACATGGCTATTACTTCAACTGGGCTTGGAGGTGCTGAGGAGAAGCCAAGCTGTAAACTAAGGCTGGCTGCCACTAGTGCTAGTCCTGAAGCCACTTAGTCAGAGGTATGGAGCATGCTTAGGCCAGGTGCTGCTTATTTGAGAGATTTTAGGAAAGTCTGAATGAAGGATTAACCAAGAAATGCCATTCATATAGAAAAGCCACTGGAAACAGTTTGGGTGGGCCTGCAAGTTGGGTGGGGCGGAGTCTTGGGGAATCACCAGGGCAGGGCAAATAGCTTTAGCAAGGTTGATGGGGACTAAAAATATGGCACCTTCCTGCTGGCTCTGTGGGGGAGGGCTCAGAAAAGGCATAAAGACTTCCAGTAGCACTTCTGCTTGGGAGAAAGCTGTCCCTCCAGCACTTGCCCTAGTGCCAGACACTTCAGTTCCTTCCTGTATGTTCCAGCTGCCTTTCAAACTACTGCCCCAGTGCTGGAGCTTGGAGCAAGTGAGTCTGAGTAAGTCCATGCAGTTCCTGTAAGAAGAATGCCCGGGACTCCAGAAACCTTGAGTTTCAGTCAGCCACAGTCCCCACTGTTTTTCACAGCCAGAAGTTATAGGGACTTTTCTTCCCGGCACTGGAACCTTGAGCTGCAGGGCTTGATGAGGGCCTGGGGCTCCTCACTTCTAAGTTGGGATCTCTGCAGCTGAGATATCTGTCCCACTTTTCATCTGCCACACATGGGTTTGGACCAGTACATTCTACATCTCTGCCCCTCCTCCTAGTCTCGATGGGGCTTCTTCTTTACATCCTTAGCTGTAGACTTGTTTTAGCTGGGTTTTAGGAAGTTCTAAACGATGGTTGTCCTGTAGCTTAGATGTAATTCTGATCTGGTTGTGAGAGATATGAGTACTGCATTGACCTATATACTACTATTTGGACCAGAAGCCTCTAGTCATTTTTTTGAGGATTCTTTGAGATTTTTTATATACAGGATCAAGCCATGTGCGAACAGACAAATCTTTAACTAAATAAACCAAAGAAAAAAGAGAGAACTCGAATCAACAAAATTATAAATTAAAGAGAACACATTACAAATCAAACCACAGAATTACAAAGGGTAAGAGGGTATTATGAACAACTCTACACAAAAACTGGGCAATGAAGAAGAAATGAAAAATTCTTTTTTAAAAATATATTTCATTGATTATACCATTACAGTTGTTCTATTCTCCCCCTTCATTCTCCTCCACCCTGCACACCCCTGCCCCACCATTCCCCCCTTTAGTTTATGACCACATCTCAAGTTCATTAGATTCTATATTTCCCCTACTATTCTTGCCCTCCCCCTTATCTATTTTCTACTACTGTCTATGCTATTTTCTGTGCCTTCTCCCTCTTTCTCCTCCTCCCACTCCCCTGTGGCTAACTCTCCATGTGTTCTTCATTTCTATGGTTCTGCTCCTGATCTAGCTGTCCTCTTGGTTTGCTTTTGTTTTACACGTGATTGTTGATAACTGTGAGTTTGCTGTCCTTTCATTGTTCATATTTTTCATCTTCTTTTTCTTAGATAAGTCCCTTTGGCATTTCATATAATAAGGACTTGGTGATGATGAACTCCTTGAACTTGACCTTATCTGAGAAGCACTTTATCTGTCCTTCCATTCTAAATGAAAGCTTTTCTGGATAGAGCAATCTTGGCTGTAGGTCTTTGGATTTCATGACTTGGAATACTTCTTTCCAGCCCCTTCTTGCCTGGAAGGTCTCTTTTGGGAAATCTGCTGACAGTCTGATGGGTACTCCTTTGTAGGTGACTGTCCCCTTATCTCTTGCTGCTTCTAGGATTCTCTCCTTCATTTTAATCTTGGCTAATGTAATTATGATGTGCCTTGGTGTGTTCCTTCTTGGGTCCAACTTCTTTGGGACTCTCTGAGCTGCCTGGATTTCCTGGAAGTCTATTTCCTTTGCCAGACTGGGGAAGTTCTCCTTTATTATTTGTTCAAATAAGTTTTCCACTTGTGGCTGTTTCTTTCCCCCTTCTGGTACCCCTATAATCCGGATGTTGGAATGTTTAAAGATGTCCTGGAGGTTCCTAAGCCTCTTCCCATTTTTTTGAATTCTCATTTCTTCATTCCTTTCTGGTTGGATTTTTCGTTCTGCCTTCTGGTCCATTCCATTGATTTGAGTCCCAGTTTCCTTTCCATCACTATTGGTTTCCTGTGCATCTCCCTTCATTTCAATTAGTTTAGCCTTCATATGTTCCTCTAATTTGTGACTATAATCAACCAGTTCTGTGAACATCCTGATAAACAGTGTCTTGAACTGTGCGTCTGAGAGACTGGCAATCTCTTGGTCGCTTAGAGTTATTGGCTCTGGGACTTTGAGTTCTTGCACCATCTTTTGGGCTATCTGTGCCTATTCCGTAGCAGGATCGGAGCCCTAAGGTGTTCACCAGAGCAGGGCAACTAAGTCACTGGGTTGTGACGTTGTATGTGGGGGCGGGGTCAAAGGAAATCAATGGCAGTCCCCTGTGCCTCCTCCCGCCACCAGGCCTCTCGGTCCATCTCACTGCTCACTCCTTTGCTGGCTTATTTGTGCAACCGCAGTCATCCTGCCCTGCACCGTCACTGGGTTCGCCGCTGGGGCCTGTGTGGTTCACTGCTGGGGCCTGCAGGGGTCCGTCTGCTCACTGCTCACACCTCTGCTGGTTTATCTGCGCACGAATGTGTGACCATGCTCAGCCTGCCCCGAACCCTCACTGGGTCCTCCATGCTACCCCGGCTGCCTGCGTGCCTGCGCACCTGGGTCGCCTAGGTCTCGGGATCCTTCCTGCCCCACCCTGCTCCCCTGTTGGCTCCGCCCCTCTTACCGCCCCGGTTGAATGGTTTGTTGTTGTCGGACTTCTGTATAGTTCAGTTTTCTGTTCTTTGGCTGTGTCTTTGTTTACTAAACCTTTGTTGTATTCAAACTTGGTTGTGGGAGAAGCCACAGTGTTTCCACCTATTCCTCCATCTTGGCGGAAGTCCAGAAATGAAAAACTCTTAAAGACATACTCAACCAAGTCACGAAGAATTAGACAATCTGAACAGACCAATTAATAGGAAGATTAAGTCAGTAATTAAAAATCTCCCAATGAAGAAAAGCCCAAAATAGTATTGCTTCATTGGTAAATTTTACCAAACATTTAAAGTATAATTAATGTGAATGCTTCTCAAGTTTTCCCTGATGCCAAAGCAAGAAAATAACACTACAAGGAACACCCCCCCAGAACTATAGACCAATATTCCTGATGAAAATAAATATAAAAATTTTCAGTAAAATTCTAGGAAACCAAACTTGGTAGCATATTAACTGGATCATTCCTTTTAATACAAGTGGGTTTTATACCTGGGATGCAAGGATGGTTCACCACATGTAATAAATGTGATATAGCACATTAACAGAATAAAAGAAGAAAAAAAGAATTCGATCATCTCAATAGATATGGAAAAAACATCTGACAGCATTCAAGATCTATTCACGATAAAAACTCTTTAACAAATAAGATACAGAATAAAGGTATCTCCATATAATAAGTGCTAATATATGACAAGCTAAAAGCTAACATCATATTCAACAGTAAAAGTTTGAAAGCTTTTCCTCTAAGATCAGGAACAAGACAAGGGTGTCCACTCTCACCATTCTTACTCAACATAGTACTATACTCCAAGTCCTAGCCACAGCAATTAGGAAAGCAAAAGAAATAAAAGGCATCAGAATAGGAAAGGAAGAAGTAAAACATCTCTTTTTATAGATGATATGCTTTTGTATTTGGAAATCTTAAAAGACTCTACCAAAAGATTGTTAAGGTTCAATGAATTCAGCAATGGTGCAGAATGCAAAATTAACATACAAAAATGTTCTGTGTCTATACAATAACAATGAATTATCTGAAAAAAGAAAAAAGATCCCATTATCCCATTTACAATAGCATCAAAAACAATATTTAGGAATAAGTTTAACCCAGAAGGTGAAAGATTTGGACATTGGAAACTATAAGATATTGATAAAAGAACTAAAAAAATATATACAAATAAATGAAAAGGTATCCTGTGTTCACAGACTAGAAGAATTAATATTGTTAAAATGTCCACACTACCCAAAGCCACCTACAGATTCAATGCAATCCCTATCGAGATTCCAAGAGCATTTTTTTTACAGGAGTAGAATAAAACAATCTAAAAATTTATGTGGAACCACCAGACCCCAGACAGCCAAAGCAATCCCGAGAAAGAACAATGCAAGGAGCCATAGATTTCAAGCCTATCTTATGGTACTGGCAGAAACATAAACAAATAGAACAATGGAACACATTCCAGAGCCCAGAAGAAAAAACCCACACTACAGAGCTAACTAATATTTGACAAGTAAGCCAAGATCAAGGCTTTTCTATAAGAGATTCCAGCAAAATTGGATCTTCACATGCATAATAATGAAACTATCTTATACCACTCACAAAAATGAACTCAAAAGAGATGAAAGACATAAACATAATGCCACCTAAAACCATGAAACTTCTAAAAGAATACATAGGAAAAAAAGCTTTTTGACATGTGTCTTGGCAATGATTCTTTGGATATCACACCTAAAGCACAAACAAAAAATAGTAAGTGGGACTGTATCAAACTGAAAAACTTTTGCACAAAAAGTAAAAGAAATGATCCACAAAATGAAAAGATAACCTGTAGAATGGGGAAAAATTGCAAATCATGTTTGATAAAGAGTTAATATCCAAAATATATAAGGAACTTCTACAACTCAACAGCAAAAGAATAATGAAATTTAAAAATGGGCACAGGAGCGAAATGGAAATTTTTCTAAAGAAGACATACAAATGGCCAACAGATACATGAAAACTTGTTCCACACCACTAATCATTAAAGAAGTGAAAATGAAAACCACAATGAGGTATCACCTCACATCTGTTTTTATTGATATCAAAGAGACACTAGATAACAAATGTTGACAAGGATGTGAAGAAAAGGAAACCCTTGTGCACTGTTGGTGGAAATGTAAATTGGTCAAGCTACTATGGGAAATAGTATGGATGCTCCTTAAAAAATTAAAATTAGAACTATCATATGATCCATCAATTCCACTTGTAAGTACAGATCTGAACAAAATGAAAACACTATGCCAAAGAGATATCTGCACTCCCATATTCACTGCATCATTATTTATAACAGCAAAGACATGGAGACAATCTATGTGTCCATCACAGAGGAATGGGTAAAGAAGTTGTGGTATATGTATCCAATGGAATATTATTCAGACATAAAAAGAAGAAAATCCTGCCATTTGTAATAATATAAACAAATCCTGAGGGTACTATTCTAAGTGAAATAAGTAAGACAAAGACAGACAAATACTGTGTAATATCATTTATATGTAAAATCTTTTTAAAAATCTCATAGGAAAAAAGATCATACTTGTGGTTACTAGAGGTGGGTGTGGGTAGGATTAGAATGTCCCCCCCAATAAAAAAGTACTGGGAGTGTAACATACAACAAAATGACTAGAGTTAACAGTACTGTACGATACATTTGAATATTGCTTAAGGGGATAAGATCCAAGATGGCAGGGTAGGTAGAAGATACACTCACCTCCTCACAGGATCACTTTAGAAATACAACTAAATTATAGAACAACAAACCTGTATAACCATCTGAAGATTAGCTGAACAGAAGTCTTATGAGTAAGGATATACAGAAGTCACACAGACTCTGCTAGAAGGGTGGAAACATGTAAAAGGGCTGGCCCAGCATCTATGTTTGGCAGTTGAGAATCTCGAAGAACATTTCAGCTGCTGAGGTCTCCCTTGAAAAGCAAAAGGTCTAAACTTCATGCCAACCTTCCCAACTCAGAGTACCAGGGATGAGAAGAGGAACCCACATTAACATCTGGTTGTGAAAATCAGTGGGGATTCCCTCCTCCTGGATGAGACAGGAGTATGCTAGAAACCCAGGAGTCCTTTTTAAGGGAAAGCATACAAAAATCTCATTTGAAGGCATTTACCCTGGGCTCCAGTGGAGGTATGGCTACAAAGGGGACCAGACAACACAGGGAGAGAGAGAGTTGTGTGGCTTTGGGGAGAGGGCTAGAGAGAGAGCCATCAATATCCTTGTGTTGAGTCTCTTCCACACCATCCTTAGATACCATCTTTCCTGTATGCAGCACTCCCTTACATATAAAATTAGCCTGGGGAGCTACACTAGCCCCACCCTACCAAATGGCTGAAGGATCTGCTAGGGGCAGCCAGTCTAAGCCCACATTACAGTCTTTCTTAAAAAACTCTTAGGGGAATTCCATGCAAGTCCAGGGAGTGCCAGAGACAAACAAGGAGAGACTTGAGTTGTGCGGCTTTAGGGCAAGGGCCACCTATGTCACTGTCACTGCTCCTGTGTTGGAACCCCACCATCATAGCATTAACCTGGAGAATTACATTAGTCCCAGCCTCCTGACTCCATTAGGCCCTGCCCTGCCAAGTTCCCACAAAGCTATAGGATATGCTGCTGGCAGCCAGCCTGGGTCCATGTAGCAAGTCTTTCTTAAAACAACAACAACAAAACAAAACAAACAAAAAACTCTTGAATTCCAGGCAAGCTTGGGGGTACCAGAGGCACACCAGAAGACACATTGAGTTGTGTGGCTTTAGAGCAAAGGCCACATTTCACTGCACACCTGAATGGTGTCACCATTCCTGTATTGTACGCCCCCTCCCAACAGCATTAGCCTGGGGAGCTGCACTAGCCCCGCCCTGCTGATTTACTAAAGCCCCACACCACCAATCTTGCAAATGGCTGTGGGATCTGCTAACAGTGGCCAACCTGGGCTCACAGTGAAGTCTTTCTTAAAATATTCTCAAGAAATTCCAAGCAAGCTGAGAGGGATGCCAGTGATACAGAGGGAGAGGCTAAGTTGTGTTGTGTAGCTTTAGGAAAAGGGACTTCTTTCCTCCTGATCAACAGACACCACTGTGCCTGTGCAGAGCCCTCCTTCCACATGGACAAATCTTAAAACTGTTTTAGCCTGATGAACTCTACTAGCTCTAACATGATGGCTTCCTGAGACCCCACACCACTGCAAAAAAATATCAGCCCCAGGTGGGTAGCAGCTGCCCTTTGGTTATTCTGAGACTTTTGCTGAGTGGCCACACACCCAATACAGGGACCAAGTTTTAAATTAACCTAGTGATCACCATGGATCCCTACACCTGGTGACTCACTAAGCCTGCCTCACACAATTCTTGTAAAGCTTGAGGCTTTTCAGTGGCTGAGCCAAAGAGCAGCCAGTAGGTGAAGGCAAATCTCCAGGTGCTCTGAGCCTTTTGGTACCTGTCCCAGGACAGGTACTGCTGGCAGCCAGCCTTGATACAAAGTTTGGCTCCTTCCAAGTATACCCAGGTATAGCAGAGGCAGCTACAAACAGTGGATCCTTTTGTTCCAAAAATGTAGCTCAGTGCTGATTACAGTCAGTGTCTAACATTTACCTGCATGAAATTCTCTCCCAAGAGGTGCCAGAATCAACACACCTGATGACTGGCTTCAGATGACATCAGAACACAACCCGATTAGCACTACTACCAGTACACCCAAAGGAAGGTCTAAGCAGGCACCAGAGCCTGCTGGGACAAATCCTGCTTTGATAGTTCAACCCCCACACAGCAACTCATATACTGTGGTCAGGGTCAATCCTCACATTCAGCTAAACTGAGGATTAACCCCACACAAAGATGGGCCAACAGCAATGAAGATTCAACAACAGAAGGGCTCATATAACCACACAAGGAACACTCTTGAAAGACTCAGTTCAGGTAATTAGGGAGACTGTGTCACTGAGCCCCCACAGGAGACCTACTATTTAAGGCTACCCTACCAAGACTCAGAGACATAGCAGATCTACCTGCTACACAGAAATAACATAAGAGAGGCAGTAAAAATGGGGATACAAAGAAACAAGTCCAAAAAGAAAGAGCAAGGGCAATCCAGAGGAAAAAATAAATGAAATGAAGGCAGGAGCACTATCAGATATAAAATTCATAACAATGATTATAAGAATGCTCAAGGAATTTAGGGGGGAAATGTATGAACTCAGTGAGAAATTCAACAAAGAAGTAGTAAGAACAAAGGACATAGAAACGATAGAAAAGAGCCAGTGAGAAATTAAGAATACAATACCTGAAATGAGGAATACAGTAAAAAGTAAGTAACAGCAGATTAGATGAAACAAATCAGCAATTTGGAAGACAAAAATAGCAGAAAATGCCCAATCAGACCAGCAAAAAGAAAAAGAATTTTAAATAAAAAGGATAGTTTAAGGGACCTCTTGGACAACATCAAGCATTACAACATCCAAATTATAGGGTACCAGATGCAAGAAGAGAACAGAAGATAGTCTAGTCAAAGTAATGATGGGAAATCTCCCTAACCTGGTAAAGAAAAAAAATTCATGCAAGTCCATGAAGCACAGAGAGTTCCAAACAGATGAGCCCAAAAAGACTCACACCAAGACACACTATACTTAAAATGGTAAAAATTAAAGAAAAATAGAGAACCTAAAAGCAGCAAAAGAAACATACCTAGTTACTTGCTGGGGAGCTACCATAAGAATATCAGCTGATTTCTCAACACAAACATTCAAGCCAGAAGGCATTGGTACAAAATATTCAAAATCAGAAAAAGCAAGACTGACATATTGAATACAACAATGCATTAAAAAAAACAATACCTCACAAACAAGTGGGGTTCATCCCAGGGGCACAAGATGGTTCAACATATGCAAATCAATTAATGTAATATACCATATTAACAAAACAAAGAATAAAATAATATGATATTATGAACAGATGCAGAAAAAGCATTTGAAATACAATACCCATTTATGATTAAAATACCCAATAAACACATATAATAGGAAAGTACCTCAACATAGTAAAGGCCATATATAAAAAAAAACCTTCAGCCAGTATCATACCCAATGGTGAAAAACTGAAAGCTTTTCCATTAAAACCAACAACTAGAAAGGATACCCACTCTCATCACTCTTATTCATCATAGTTCTGGAAATCCTAGCCAAAGCAATTAGGCAAGAGAAAGAAAAAAAAAACCAGGAAGGAAAAAATAAAAATGTCACTTTTTTGCAGATGAGATGATTCTGTATATAAAAAACCCTAAAGATTCCACCAAAACACAATTACAAACAATAAACAAATACAGTATAGTTGAGGATACAAAATCAATGTACAAAAATCTACTGTTTTCATATATACTAACAATGAAACTTCAGAAAAATAAATGAAAAAAATTCCTTTTACAATCAAAATAATAAAATACCTAGGAATAAACCTAACAAAAGATGTAAAGGACCTATGTACTGAAAACTACAAAGCATTATTTAAAAAAGAGACTGAAAAAGACAAAATGAAACGTAAAGATATCCTGTGTTCATGTTACCCAAAGCAATATACAGATTTCATGAAATCCCCAGCAAAATCCTAATGTCATTTTTTAAAGAAATAGAAGAAAAAAATTAGCAGATTTGTGTGGAACCATGAAAGACCCAGAATAGTCAAAGCAATCCTGAGATAAAAGAACAAAGCTGGAGTTATCACACTACCTGACTTCAAATTACACTACAGAGCTATGATAATCAAAACAGCATGCTACTGGCAGAAAGACAAACAGACCAATGGACCAGAGCTGAAAACCCAGAAATAAAACCATGTGTGTGTGTGTTTTCACAACGGAGCCAAAAACACACAATGGAGAAAACAAAACCTCTTCAATAAATGGTGCTGGGAAACTAAGAAAGCCATATGCAAAAGAATGAAACTAGATTACAATTTGTCTCCATGTACAAAAATTAATTCAAAATGGATCAAAGACCTAAATATAAGACCTGAAACAATAAATTACATAAAAGAAAACATAGGTATTAAGCTCACAGACCTTACTAATGGAGAAAAACATTTTATGAATTTTACCTCAAAGGCAAAGGAAGTAAAGGCAAAAATAAATAAATGGGACTATATCAAACTTAAAAGCTTCTGATAGCAAAAGAAACTGACAACATAACAAAAAGGTAAACTTATACAACCCAACACCAAACAAATGATCCAATTAAAAAATAAGCAGAGGACCTGAATGGACAGCTCTCCCAAGAAGACACACAAACAGCTAAGAGATATATGAAATCATGTTCAATTTCACTAGCTGTTAGGGAAATGCAAATCAAAACTACAATAAGACACCATCTCACACCTATTAGAATGGCTGTTGTCAACAAAATAATAATAACTGTTGGATAAGCTGTAGAGAAAAGGGAACTCTCATTCATTGCTTATGGGAATGTAGACTGGTATAGCTACTATGGAAAACAGTTTGGTGTTCCTCAAAAAATTAAAATAGAGTTACTACATAACCCAAAGACCCCTCTTCTGGGTATCTATCAAAAAAACTCAAAATCATTTATTTGGAAAAATATGTGCATCCCTATGTTCCCTGCAGCATTGTTCATGGTGACCACAACACAAAGACAACCAAAAAGTCCTTTCAGTAGAGAACAGGATATAGAAAATGTGGTACATTTATAAAATGAAATACTACTCAGCCATAAGAAAAAATGAAATACTGACACTTATGACAACATGGATGGACCTTGAGACTATTATGCTAAGTGAAATAAGTCAGTCACGAAAGGCTAAGAACCATATGACTTCACCTATATGTGGGATATAAAATTAAAACCTGAGGACACAAACATCAGTGTGGACGTTGCCAGAGGAAAGGGGTGGGTGTGGGGCATGGAGCAGGCATGGTATATGGCGATGGAAGATGGTTCGACTTTAGGTGGCAGGCACAGAGCGCATTGTAGAGATCTGGTGTTGTGGAGATGTACACTTAAAACCTACATGGAAGTTATATAATCTTATTAAGCAAAATCACCCCCCCAAATTAATAAAAATTATAAAAGAAAAAAATTAAAAACCATATAATTTCACTTATGCGGGATATAAAACTGAAACTCATAAGACAGACAACAGTATGGTGGTTACCAGAGGAAAAGGGGTATGGGGATAGTAAAGTGTAAAGGGAACTAAATACATGGTGATAGAATTAAATAAATGAGGACAGCTTAAGAAACATTTTAGACAACATAAGGTGGAACAACATCCGCATAATGGGAATATCAGAAGGAGAAGAGAGTGAGCAAGGGATTAAGAAGCTATTTAAAGAAATAATGACCAAAAACTGCCTTAATCTTGTGAAGGTAAAAGGCACATAAGTCCAGAAGGTCTAAAGAGTCCCAAACAAGTTGGACTAAATAAGCCTACATTGAAACACATCATAATTAAAATGACAAGGCTGAAAGGCAGTGAGAGAATCCTAAAAACTGCAAGAGAAAAGCAGGTAGTTACCTACCAGAAAGTACCAATTAGACTGTCATCTGATTTACTCATCAGAAACATTTCAGGCCAGAAGGGAGGGGTGTGAAATATTCAAGGTGATGAAAAGCAAGGACCTACAATCAAGCCTACTTTACCCGGCAAGGCTATCATTTAAAATCAAAGGAGAAATAAGGAGCTTCTCAGACAAGAAAAAGCTCAAGGAGTTTGTTAACATCAAACCAGTACTGCAACAAATATTAAAGGGCTTGGAGAAAGAAAAAAAAAACAAAACCAAAGGAAAACAGTCTAACAATAAAATGGCACTACATATGTATCAATAATCACCTTAAATGTAAATGGCTTAAATTATCCAACCAAATGCACAGAGTAGCTGAATAGAGAAGAAAACAAAACCTATATATATGCTGCCTCCAAATGACCATCTCGGTTCAAAAGATACACACAGATTAAAAGTAAAACAATGGAAAAAGACATTTCACGCAAATGGAAAAGAAAAAAAAAGCTGGGGTTGCAGTACTTATATACAACAAAATGGAATTTAAAACCAAGGCCAGAGTAAGAGAAAAAAGGACACTACATAATGATAAAGGGAACAATCCAATGAGAGAATATAACCCTAGTAAACATTTATGCACCCAGAACAGGAACACGTTAAGTATATAAAGCAAATCTTGATGGACATAAATGGAGATCATCAGAAATACAGTCATAGTCTGGGATTCTGACACATCACTTACTTCACAGGATAGATCTCCAAGCAGAAAATCAACAATGATACAGCAGCCTTAAATGACCAACTAGATCAAATGAATTTAATTGATATCTTCAGATAATTTCACTCCAAAGCAATGGAATATACATACTTTTCATGTGCACATGAAACGTTTTCTAGGCTAGACCCCCTGTTAGGATACAAAACAAGTCTCAATAAATTTAATAAGAGTGAAATCATATCACATCTTTCTGACTATAATACTATGAAAATAGGATCAATCACAAAAAAAACACTGAAAAACACACAAAGACATGGAAACTAAATATCATGTTATTAAACAATGAATGGGTTAAACAATCAAATCAAGGAAGAAATCGAAAGATACCTTTAAATAAGTTAAAATGAGAACACAACAATCCAAAATCTGTTAGACACTGAGAAAGCAATCCTAAGAAAGAAATTCATAGTATTACAGGCCTATCTCAAAAAACAAGAAAAACCTAAAACAATCTAACTTAATATTCAAAGGAAACTGAAAAAGAACACACAGAACCAAAGTAAGTAGAAGGAAGGGAGTAATAAAGATGAGAGCAGAAATAAGTAAAATAGAGTCTAAAAAAATATGAAAGATCAACGAAACAAAGAACTGGGCTTTAAAAGGTAAACAAGATTCACAAACCTTTAACCAGACTCATCAAGGAAAAAAGAGAAAGGACCCAAATTAATAAAAGCAAAAATAAAAAAGGAGAAATCACAACTGACACCAAAGAAATACAAAGGATTGTAAGAAAATATTATGAACAACTATAAGCCAACAAACTGGACAACCTGGATCAAATGGATAAATTCCTAGAAACATATAATCTTCCAATGCTAAATCTGGAAGAATCAGAGAGTCTGAATAAACAGATTACACCCAGTGAAATTAAAGCAGTAATCAAAAAACTTCCAACATACAAAATCCCTGTATCATATGGCATCACAGGGGAATTTTACAAAACATTCTGAGAACTACCACCTCTCTTTCTCAAACCATTACATAAAATTCAAGAGGAGGGAAGGCTCCCAAACTCATTTTATGAGGCCAGCATTATCCTAGTTCCAAACCAGATAAAGACACTACAAAGAAAGAAAATATAGGCCTATATCCCCGATGAACACAAATGCTAAAATCCTCAACAAAATATTGGCAATCCAGTTCCATCTAAGAAACATGTATAAAGGACACATGGACAAAGCCAAAGAGGGTAGGCTTGAAGGTGGGAGGTAGGGATGGGTGACGGGGGTGTGGTGGGGTGAAAATGGAGACAACTGTACTCAAACAACAATGAAAAAGAAAAATAGCAACCTTTCACCTGACCCACAGCACTATTCAAGTGTATTAAATGAAAAGATGTGTATGCACTAGATTAAAGGGAATATACCCTAGAATTACCCTGGAAATTCTTCCAAATACTACATAAATATTATTCAGAGAGTGAAAGGTTTGGTATTTTTCCCCAACCTGAATCCCAGGGTAACAATCAGTTTTCTAATGTGATTATTCATAAGTTGCTAAAGTGGCCACTGCAAAAACTCAGCTATTATTTATTTTTCTAGAGTATCACTACTTTAAACCCTCAAAAGTCAGGTAAGAGGACATCCGGCCAAGACGGAGGCGTAGGTGGAAACACAGTGCCCACTCCCACAACTAAATTTAAAGACAGCGAAGTTTTAGTAACAAAAACACAGCCATAACAGTGAAAATTGAATTGTACAGAAGTCCAACAACAACGAACCATTCAGGCAGACCGGTAAGAGGGGCGGAGTCAGCTGCAGAGCGGGGTCAAGCTGGAAAGATCGTTAGGGCCAATTGACAGAGGAGCAGAGGTAGTTGGTGGATCCCAGGCCTAGGGTGGTGACAGGCGGACCCAGTGAGGGCGCAGGGCGGCTGGCTGACTGAGGTCACACATTTGCGCACAAATAAACCAAGCAAAGGAGCTAACAGTGAGACAGACTGCTCAGGCTAGGGCCCCAGTGACGGGAATTAGAGCCTGAAAGCACCAACTGGAAAGATTTTCTCGGGGTCGAGGGGCTGAGAGAGGATCCCAGGCTCACAGAGAGTTCGTTGGAGAGACCCACAGGGTCCTGGAGAGTACACGGGCCCACACACCCAGGAACCAGCACCAGAGGGGCCCAATTTGCTTGTGGGGAGCTGCAGAGGGGACAGAAATCTGAGAGAGAGCGGAGCAGAGCAAAGCGCCATTTTTCTTTTCCTCTCTGACCCCGCCCCCACATACAGCATCACAACCCAGCGACTGGATCACCTGGCCGTGGTGAACTCCTAAGGCTCCTCCCCTCATACATAACAGGTATAAACAGACCAAACATTATAACTCAAGAGCAGCTCAAAGCCCCAGAGCCTATAATTCTAAGTGACCAAGAAATAGTCTCTGAAATAGCCAACCTTTCAGATGCACACTTCAAAACACTGGTGATCAGGATGCTCACAGAATTGGTTGATTTTAGTCACAAATTAGAGAAACAAATAAAGGCTAAACTGATTGAAATGAAGGGAAATGCACAGGAAACCAATAGTGATGGAAAGGAAACTGGGACTCAAATAAAGGGAGTGGACCAGAAGAAAGAAAGAAACAACCAAATAGAAAAGAAGGAAGAAACAAGAATTCAAAAAAATGATAAGAGGCTTAGGAACCTCCAGGACATCTTTAAACATTCCAACATCCGGATTATAGGGGTACCAGAAGGGGGAAAGAAACAGCCACAAGTGGAAAACTTGTTTGAACAAATAATAAAGGAGGACTTCCCCAGTCTGGCAAAGGAAATAGACTTCCAGGAAATCCAGGAAGCTCAGAGAGTCCTAAAGAAGTTGGACCCAAGAAGGAACACACCAAGGCACATCATAATTACATTAGCCAAGATTAAAATGAAGGAGAGAATCCTAGAAGCAGCAAGAGATAAGGGGCCAGTCACCTACAAAGGAGTACCCATCAGACTGTCAGCAGATTTCTCAAAAGAGACCTTACAGGCAAGAAGGGGCTGGAAAGAAGTATTCCAAGTCATGAAATCCAAAAACCTACAGCCAAGATTGCTTTATCCAGCAACGCTTTCATTTAGAATGGAAGGACAGATAAAATGCTTCTCAGATAAGGTCAAGTTCAAGGAGTTCATCATCACCAAGCCCTTATTATATGAAATGCTAAAGGGACTTATATAAGAAAAAGAAGATGAAAAATGTTAACAGTGAAAGGACAGCAAACTCACAGTTATTAACAACCACACCTAAAACAAAAGCAAACCAAGAGGACAGCTAGATCAGGAATGGAACCATAGAAATGAAGAACACATGGAGAGTTAGCAACAGGGGAGTGGGAGGAGGAGAAGGGGGGGAGAAGGTACAGAGAATAAGTAGCATAGACGGTAGGTAGAAAATAGACAGGGGAGGGCAGGAATACTATGGGAAATACAGAATTTAAAGTACTTGTGACACATGAACATGAACAAAAGGGAGGGAGCGGTGGGGGAGGGGTGTGCAGGGTGGAGGGGAGTGAAGGGGGAATGGAACAACTCTAGTGGCATAATCAATAAAATACATTTAAAAAAAAGAAAAAAGTCAGATAAGAGACAAAAGGGTAGTGCTAATATTCTATAATCTCTAAAGTAAACAAATAAAAACAAGTTATAATTAATCTGTTATGCAGTTACTAAAATTTTTTGGAGTTAATTTTAAAGTTTGTTTCAACAAAATGATATCAACTTAAACTGTTTATTTTGAGGGATATATACTTATTTATAAAATATTTAAGGATGTATTAATTTCTAAAAATGTTCACCTAGATTTTTGCAAAAGATAACTTATAAAACCAAATATAATCACTTCAAAAATAAAGAAAAATATTTACAGACATCAATCTTATAGAAATAATTTAATATCTCCTCTCTACCAGAAAGGAGATCCAACCTTCATTCTTCACTGTATAGTATGACTGACATTAAGTTAGATCTGAGGAGAACAAAGCAAACACTTCCCAGTTCTATTTATGAAATTCAGTTGAGGGTCTAGCAGACAGAGCAAGAAATCAAAAAGATTGATTTCTGCCACTAATTACATCACAGAAGAAGGATATTTGCAAATGGAAAAGGAAAAGTGGTTGAACTGGTTACACTCATCCTTGGAAGGTTTAGCATGGATTCTAGGAAGGTACTTTAAAGATATGCAGTAGACATTTCTGCCTCAATTCAGGGTGAGGGAGTTTTTGCAAAAGCAAGCCTCATAGTAGTCTAGGTACAATGCAGACCTGATTCCCCATGGGAGAACCTATCCATGGGCATGGGTCCTGTCTGGGCCCATGCCACGAAGAATGGTCTCCTATAAACAACCAATTGATAATTCTGTTAATTTGAAGGCCTTTAATAAGAAATCAAAAATACTTTCCATATTTCCCAAAAGGTTTCTGGGTTTGATTTCAACCCAGAAATCAAAAACATATATTCAGTGCTTTCTAGTATTTATAAATGTATCATCTTTGCTACCATATTAGTTTATTGGGGCTGCCATTTAAGTACCACTAATGAAATACTTAAATAAAATTTGTTTTCTCACAATTCTGGAGAAGTTAGAAATCAACATGTTCAAAGGGCTGGTCTCTTCTGAGGCCTCGCTCCTTGGCTTCCAGATAGACACATTCTTCCTATATTTTCCACATGATCTACCTTCTGTGTCTGTGTCCCCTTACTATAAAGATATCAGTAAAAGGGAAAATCCTGCGAGACTGAGAGTCAACCCTAACAACCTTATTTTAGCCTAATTACCCCCTTAAACACTTTATTTCCAATACAGTCATATTCTGAGGTATAGTGAGTCAGGATGGACTTCAACAACATGAATTTTGGAGTGGGGAGCACAATTCAGCCCATAACAACAACCCTCCAATTACAGAAAGCACATTAACAAAATTGTCTGGAATCCCTAATCTTTTTCTCCTCCCTTATCCAAATTCTTTGTGCTTGCTTAAGGGTGCTAATTTAATGAAATTAAGAACAATGATAAAAAGAAAAATCTTTCTTTTCTGTACCCTTGAATAATAGTTAACATACCTTTAACAATGGAGTTTTCCATTCCATGGTTAAAGGCCTTCAGATTAACTGAATTATCACTTGATTGTTTATAGGAGACCATTCTGCGTGGCATGGGCCCAGACAGGACCCATGCCCTTGGATAGGTTCTCCCGTGGGGAATCAGACCTGCATTGTACCTAGACTACTGTGAGGCTTGCTTTTGCAAAAACTCCCTCACCCTGAATTGAGGCAGAAATGTCTACTGCATATCTTTAAAGTACCTTCCTAGAATCCATGCTAAACCTTCCAAGGATGAGTGTAACCAGTTCAACCACTTTTCCTTTTCCATTTGCAAATATCCTTCTTCTGTGATGTAATTAGCGGCAGCCTCTCCTTTGTTTTCTGTAGAAGGTAACCATCTAAAGAGAACTTGTGCATAATAAATGAGGACCATCAGGTAATGTGCCCAGAAATGCAATAAAAGCTTGTCAAGGCAAGGGCCGAGGTGCTCTCCCCTTGAGAGAGTGGCCATGCTGTCCCTTTTCCTCCACAGGACTTGGTATTCTGTGTGAATTTGTTGTGTCTCATCCACAATGTCACAGACCCCACCAGCCAGGGTCCGTTGTCAGTTGTTATGAGTAAATGTGTTAATACATATCAAGTGCTCAGGACAGTGACTGGCATACAGTAAGCACTATTCATTTACATGTTAGCAGTTATAATTGTAAGCTATCTCTATATTGCTCTTAGTATTTCTATTTTTTTCAGTGCACATCTGTTGCTTTGAGAATCTGCCCATAGCCTTGAAGAACGGGACCAATTTGCACGTAAGAGAGAATACACCCAGAACAGTGGTTATGAGATTTCTCTTAATCTTGTCTGTAAACTATCTGCTTCTTACTTTCCATATTTCCCTGTAGTGACTACCCTTTACTTTTCTAGCTATCCATCTGCTCTACTCCTTTCAATCTAGCATTCCATGGTCAATAGCTTCATCTTCATTTTCTGGCCTGTGACTTATTTACAATTCTCTAGTATGACATTTGATTCAGACTGCCAATTAACATTTGCCTATACTGAACCTTGCTACAAATGAGGACTCAGCCTATGAACAAAGACTTCCTTTTTCATGCAATTCTACTCATCCTTCAAGATGCTTACACCCTAAAGCAGAGTTAAATTATTCCTGTATCAAGACTCATGGCACTCTGTACATCTTTCGAACACTTATCATATTACTGTATTTAGTTGTTTACATGTTGTCACATCCACTACACCCATACAAGGATTACAGAAGTTGAACATATGTTTGTTGAATTAACTACTGTCCATATCTAAATAACTCACTAAATCTTATCCTTTGGCTTTGAGATCAAGACTAGCTGATAGAACTAGCTGGACTAGCTGATAGAACTTTTGAGACGATGGAAAATTCTGTATTTGTGCTGTCTGGTACATGTAGCCTCTAGCTACATGTAGCTATGTAAGTAGTGTGTATATGCCATGCTAACAAGCATTTAAAATGTGACTAGTTAAATGAGGAACTGAATTTGTAATATTATTTAATTTTAATTAAATAAGCACACACACACAGTTAATGGCTATCATATTAGACAGAATAGCTCTACATTCCCCAAGTGACAAAATTACATTTCCAATTACTCTTTGGATTTATTCACCTTGACAAACTGTAGGCACTTCAATCTTATGTCTACATTTGAACTTTTTATCTGATTTTCCTGAGGACTTAAGCTGGGAAATTCATTTCACCTGAATATACTATCAATTCACAAATAAGTCTGAATTATTTACTCATCAAAGCACTACTAAATTTACATGATTATAAGAACTTTGGCTCAAGCTTTGTACTTCACTAGATCCTATAAATCTGTAGATGGGCAGGCTAATCAAGCATATTTCAGCTAAAATCTAAATAGACATTAATGTTTGTAAATAAAATAAAAGGACAATGATCAAACTAATGAATCTGAGTTTACTTTTTAGTCCTATAAAGGATAACAATTTGCAAGTTTAAGTATATATAAGTCTGCCCAGAAAAAGTTGAGCCATTGTTAATATAAAAAGTACAGTTTGCACAGCATTGATGTAACCTGGCAGCCAAGGAGAGTGGACTAAAATGCACATGCGTGAATGATGACTTCACTCTACTGATCAGTGAGGGCAGTAGAATCCACTGAATTAGCATGTGTACTGTGTGGGCATTGAATTAAAAATGACTGAGCAAGTAGAGCAACAAATCTGCATGGAATTTTGCATTAAGCTCACACATTCCTCTGCAGAAACTATTAGAATGACTCAGAAGGCTTTGGGGGATGATGCAGTGAGTGCAGGACAAAACTTAACCTCAAACATTTCAAAGATGGCTGAGAATCTGTTGAAAGCGATCCACATTCTGGAAGGCCTGCAACAAGAATACCTGAGAATGTTGAACCTGTATGGGCTGCAATTAACAAAGATCAGCAACTGACACTGCAAAAGTTTGAAGCTGATCTGGGGATTCCAAAAACTACTGTGCCTGAGATTTTGACACAGAATCTTGGCATGAAACATGTTGTGGAAAAATCTGTTCCACACCTTCTGCTACCAGAGTAGAAGGAACATCATAGGGTGGTTGCTAATGACTTGATTCAAACTGCTACCAAATGAACCAGATTTCCTCAAGAAGGTCATAACCAGAGATGAATCACCAGTGTATGGCTATGATGCATGATCCAGAAAAGGAAGGCCCAGTCATCCCAATGGAAGTCAACTGGTTCCCCATGCCCAAAGACAGTGTGGCAAAGTCGCAGCAAGATCAAGAAGACCATGTTAACTGTGTTTTTTGATTGGGAAGGTGTTGTCAATCATGAGTAAGTTCCTTCAGGCCAAACAACTAATCAGTGTTTTTACCAGTTGAGAGAGGCAATACAACAAAAATGGCAGCAGCTATGGGTAGCTGGTGATTGGAAGCTTCATCACAACAATGCACCCCATCATGCATCATATGCAGAGTTTTTTGGTGAAATCAAATTACCCAGGTGACTCAGCCCTTCTGCAACCCAGATTTGGTGCTCTACAACTTCTGGCTTTTCCCAAAACTAAAACCACCTTCGAAAGGGAATAAATTTCAGACCATCGATGAGTTTGGGGAAAATACAATGGGAGCAGCTGATAGTGACTAGAACTGTATGAGGTCCCAGGGTGCCTCCTTTGAAAGGGACTGAGGCGTCACTGTCCTATGTACCATGTTTCTTGTATCTTGTAACTTCAATAAATGTCTCTATTTCCCCCCTCATTGCATGGCTGGATCCTTTCTGAACAGAACTCATATGTTTGATAATAGTATACAAACAGATCTGTTAACTATCTACCATTTAATCATTACTAGACAAACAATTAATGAGCAAATAGTATATGTCAAGCACTATTTGCAGAATTGGGGATAAAAGAGTGAATCAGTAAGAGAAATAGTCACAGTCAAATACAATGCAAAGATAGAAGAGTACAGAGTATATAATTACAAGATACTTTAAAAAATTATTCTTCTTAGGCTCATTTGTCTCCACAGTTTCTCTTTAGAAACAAGTGTATTGAGACAGAAAAATAATAGAATTGGAACAAGGCAACTCTATGTATATTATTTATTTGTTTATTTTATTGTTGTTCAAGTACACTTGTCTGCATCCCCCCCCCCCACCACCACCACACCAGCCTTCCCTACCTCCCTCTCCTGGTTACAACCCTGCCATGGTTTTNGAAACAAGTGTATTGAGACAGAAAAATAATAGAATTGGAACAAGGCAACTCTATGTATATTATTTATTTGTTTATTTTATTGTTGTTCAAGTACACTTGTCTGCATCCCCCCCCCCCCCACCACCACACCAGCCTTCCCTACCTCCCTCTCCTGGTTACAACCCTGCCATGGTTTTGTCCATGAGTCCTTTATAGTTAGTTGTTCCTGAAATCCCTTCTCCTGTTCCCCCAATTATTCCTTTCCCACCTCCCCTCTGGTTACTGTCACATTTTTCTTAATTTCAATGTCTCCGATTATATTTTGCTTGCTTGTTTGTTTTGTTGATTAGGTTCCACTTAAAGATGAGATCATATGGAATTTCTCTTTTACCACCTGGTTTACTTCACTTAGCATAATACTCTCCAGGTTCTATCCATGCTGTAACAAAGGGCATAAGCTCCTTCTTTCTCCCTGCTACATAGTATTCCATCACCTAAATGTACCACAGTTTTTGATCCACTCATTGACTGATGGGCACTTAGGTTTCTTCCAGCACTTGGCTATCGTAAATTGTCCTGCTATGAACACTGGGGTGCATAGATTCTTTTGCATTGGTGTTTCAGGGTTCTTAGGATATAATCCTAGCAGTGGAATTGCTGGGTCAAAAGACATTTCCATTTTTAGATTTTTGAGGAAATTTTGTACCATTTCCCATAGTGGTTACACCAGTCTGCAATCCCACTAACAGTACACTAGGGTTTGCTTTTCTCCACAACCTCTCCAACACCTGTTGTTTGTGGCTTGCCTTATGATGTCCACTCCCAATGGTGTGAGGAGGTATTTCATTGTGGTTTTAATTTGCATCTCTCTGATGGCTAGCAATACCGAGCATCTTTTCATGTCTCTGGACCCCCTGTATGTCCTCCTTGAAAAAGTGTCTGTTCAAGTCCTTTGTCCATTTTTTAATTGGGTCATATCTCTTCTTAGAGTGGAGTCATATGCATTCTTTACATATTTTGGAGATCAACCTTTGTCTCAGGTATCGTTGGCAAATATGTTTTCCCATATAGCTGGTTCTATTTTTATTTTAATGCTGTTTTCTTTAGCCATGCAGAAGCTTTTTATTTTGATGAGATCACACTTGTTTATTCTTTATGTCCCTTGCTCTAGAGGACATATCTGTAAAAATATTGCTGTGTGGAATATCTGAGATTTTCCTGCCTATGTTCTCCTCTAGGACTTTCATGGTATCACGACTTATATTTAAATCTTATATCTACCTTGAACTTACTTTTGTGTATGGTGTAATTTGGTGATTAAGTTTCATTTTTTTGTAGCTGTCCAGTTCTGCCAACACCATCTGTTGAAGAGGCTATTTTAACTTCATTTTATGCTTCTGCTACCTTTGTTGAATATTAACTGACCCTAGAGATTTGTGTTTATTTCTGGGCTCTCTATTCTGTCCCATTGGTCCATGTATCTGTTCTTATGCCAGTACCAGGCTGTTTGGATTACAGTGGCTTTATAATACAGTTTGGTATCAGGTATTGTGATCCCTCCTACTTTGTTCTTCTTTCTCAAAATTGCTGCAGCTATCTGGGGTATCTATGGATTCATATACATTTTTGAAATGTTTGTTCTATATATCTTTGAAATATGGCAATGGTCATATAATTATGTCATGCATCATATAAATCCCCATTTAATAGGAATTGCACTGAATCTATAAATTTCTTAGGGTAGTATGGATGTTTTGATGATGTTAATTCTTCCAATCCATTGACATGGTACATGCTTCCATTTGTTTGTCTTCCTTAATGTCTTTCTTCAGTGTTGTGTAGTTTCCTGAGTACAGGTCTTTTACCTCCTTGGTTAGGTTTATTCCTAGGTACTTTATTTTTCTTGTTGCTATAGCAAGTGAGAATTTTCCTCATTTCTGTTTTTGATATTTCACTTCTGATGTAAAAAAATGCCTTCAATTTCTGAATATCGATTTTGTATGCCGCTGTTTTGCCAAATTCACTTATTAGGTCAAGCAGTTTTTTTGTGCAGTCTAAAGGATTTTCTATGTACACTACCATGTCATTTGCAACAATGACAGTTTTGCTTCCTCCTTTCCAATTTGGATGCCTTTTATTTCTTTTTCTTGATTTCCAATATATCGAATAGGATTTCTAATATATCGAATAGGAGTGGTGAAAGCAGACATCCTTTTCTTGTTCCTGATCTTAATGGGAAAGCTTTTAGCTTTAGACAACTCTGTTTAAATTCTATTGTTTTATTTAATAAGTTTTGTAGTTTTAAGCAAATTATTTAAACTCTATGAACTTTAGTATCCTTTCCAAAATGTAGTGTTTTTGAAAGATTAAGGAAAACACAGTAAGCAAAACTCCAGCACAGTGCTTTTTGACATACAGCTGACTCTCAAAAATAGTATTTCCTTTAAATCCAGTACTAAGAGAATCCCAGTCATCTGGACAATCTGAAATAATTTACTTCCTGACAACAGTAGAAAAATGAGGCAATATCCCATACCTAAAATACATCTATGCAATGTTCTTCATTTGTTCTTCATTCTCTCATTAATACTACTAGAAAGGGACATACCTGCACAAGGGTGCCATGTATTCCACTGAAGATATATGTAAGAGTTGACAACAATTAAATCTTTAGTTTCTAAAGCCAATACTATTAAAAGATCATACTTAAGCCCTGGCTGGTGTAGCTCAGTGGGTTGAGCACGGGCCTGCGAACCAGATGATCGCGGTTCGATTCCCAGTCAGGGCACATGCCTGGGTTGCAGGCCAGTTCCCGGCAGGGGCCAGTTCCCAGCAGGGGATGCACGAGAAGCAACCATACATTGATGTTTCTCTTCCTCTCTCCTTCCCTTCCCCTCTAAAGATGAATAAATAAAACATTAAAAAAAAAAGATCATACTTAATTTTTCCCATTTTAAATAAAACAAAATTAATTTAAAGAACAATTACACATAGACTTTAAAATAATTAGACTATCACTCTCAATTCAAATTCCCAGATCTCATTTTTGGGTTTGCATGTGCATATATTTTTAGCAATTCTACTATTCTTTAAAACTTGCATTCAAAATAAGTCCAAGGTATCAAGATTACCCTAGAGGATGATTACAACATTACAAGCTAAACACTGTATTGTACTTCACTGTTAACAAGTATTTTCACACTTACTATTTACTTTGTTCATTTTAGGATTAAGTTTAAAATATCAATTTGCTGTTTATATAGATTATACTTGAGTTATACTATACCCCCTTAACATGAACACTCTCAGTATGAATGACTACATCTGAAAATGAACTGATTTATCTAATAAAAATTACTTCTTTACATTTAAAAAGTAAAAAAGCTGAATTAAAAATAAAAAATAAAAATTAAATGCTGACAGTCTTCTCACAGAAGAATAAGTTTTCTTACATAAGTTGCATCAATATTATTGAAATCAATTCATTATTCACAAAACTAGATAAGTTCTTACAATATAATATGATCAAGTGAAAAGAAGTTGCTGAAGTAATCTGTAAGTTTCAAAACTTTTATAGTGACACAGTTATGTGGATAACTAATACTATCAGATTATTTTGTACTTAGTACTAAATTATCCAAATGAGAAGTTTATGTGTATGTATGAAACAGTCACTTCAAACATATTAACAAATTAACTAAAAAATAATGACAGCAATCTTTAAACATAAATGCTAAAACAGTGATTTTTTTCTGGTGTCCTCCAACAGTCTATATCATAGCTTTCCTTTTTCATAATAAACCTTCTAAATGAAAATCTCCTACTTGTAATTTCAGAGTGCAGCTGGACTGATCATTTTTAATCAATATAAACTCTGAAATTCTGTACTCAAATTATAAATACTTTAAATAGACCAGTAAAACACAGAAATTGTAAAGGTTCCACAAATTTCAGTTTATGGCATAATGAGAAAATATAATTTTCTTAGCAGTAAATGTAAGCTATTGGCTAAAATAACTTCATTTATATACAATGTACATACTTAAAATATTAGTGTTTTTACAGTTTTAACTACAAAGTTGTAAGATTTTAAAAGTTTAAATTGCAGTATTATTTCAAAATACAGGTATCGGTAACTATAGATTTAATAAAATTGACCCAGCGGAAACACAGCCAGTGGCTTTAAGTTTAGCATAAAACTAGCAAATTTTTAGCTTTTATCCCCTCTCAAAATCTTTGTTGTAAAAAAGTAACATGATTTTACTTCCTTAACATATAAATACATAGGCCTTTGATATAAATTATAATATAAAATATTATTTAAGTGCTAAATCAGAAATATGCTTATCTAGTAAAGGTACTTTAAACCTTAGCACTTAATTTACTCTTGCTTGCATCCTCTTTAATTTTCTCATCCAACTGTTGCTGCTACATCTACCAAAGGCTGCTGGTAAAACTCAACAGTCTGCTCCAGATGATCCAATTTGTTCCATTCAATAAATACTGAGGTAATCTTTACTGGCAAGTTGGACTTCAGACAGCCTTAGTCTAAGAAGTCAACTTTTACAAACTCCATTCCAGGTACCACCTTAAAGCATTTTATAGTTATCTGTTGAAAATACACGTAGAGGCAGGATGCTAGAAGGTATAATCATATATCAGTATATTCAACAATTTCTACTTCACACCTTACTTTCTATCAAATTAGCCAATGTACAGTAAGATTCCTGTTGACACAAATGTATTTGGTCCCATAGCAACTAAATCAACAAAGAGCTGAGTAGTAATGTTTCTGGACTATCAGTTAACAAGTTGGAATTTAAGAGTATGGTGTTTCCAAATAAATTTCATTTTAAAACCATAGTTTTACTTATTTTATCTATTTTTGCTCTCTGATCTTGGAGTATGTCAGTATATTTAGTTTATAAATATTGTAACTCTATATATGTAAGAAAGTAGACAGTGTTCACTATGCAAACAACATCATATATCAATACTTAAAAATAACCTATTAATGTGTTAATTCTGCAATTGATTCTAAATTTAACAAAGTTATCAAAGAAAAGCTGTAAGACTTATAACAATAACTGATTTCTGGATTACTAACACTCACATTAATACTACATAAACACATTCCTAAAATACGCAGAGGTGTTTTAGAATATTTTTGAGATATAAATCATATACCATAAAATGTACTCTAAGGAGTACAATTCAGTGGTTTCCAATACAACCAGAGTTGTACAACAATCAATAAGGTAGATTTTAGAAAATTCTTATCACCTCGATATTTTTTGTAAACTTTTATGCCTGGCTTCCTTAATTATAGTATAAAGTTTTTAAGGTTCATCCAAGTTGTAGCAAATACTGAAGTACTTCATTCTAGTTTATGTATGAATAACAACACATTTTGTGGCTATATCACATTTTGTTTTTCCATTCATCTGTTGGTGGAAATATGGATTGTTTTCACCTTTTTGGCTATCATGAATAGTGCTGTACAAGGTTTGCATGGACATAGATTTCATTTCTGCTGAGTATATATTATATCTAGGAGAACTGTAGGGTCATATGGTAACTGTATGCTTGAGAAACTGCCAGATGGTTTTCCAAAGTGGATTTCCCACCAGCCCTGTATGAGTCTTCCAATTTTTCCACATCCTTACCAATGCTTTTGATTCTAGCCATTCTAGTGAGTGTCAACGGTATCTCATTATGGTTTTCATTTGCATCTCCCTAATGACTACGGATGTTGAACAAGTTTTCATGAACTTATTGTTCATGAAATAATTTGCATAATTTCTTTGAAGAAACGACTATTTAAAACCTTTGCCCATTTCTTAATTGGGCTGTCTTTTTACTGTTGAGTTGTAAGATTATGTACATTCTAAATATAAACCCCTTATCGGATATATACTCTGCAAATATTTTCTTATTTTGTGAGTTGTCTTTTCTGTTTCGTGATATTGTTCCTTAAAATAAAAAAATTCAAATTTTGATGAAGTATACTATGTTTCATCTTTTTCCCCTCTTGTGCTGTTGGTGGTGTACTAGGAAACCACTGCTTCATTCAAGATTATGAAAACAAGCTTTTATATAGATATAGGTTTTTGATTCTCTTCAGTATATGCCTAGAATTGCTGGGTTGTATGGTAACTGTATGTACCCCAATATTTTACTCTAAGAGTTTTATATAGTTCAGCTTTTATTTCAGGTCTTTGATTCATTTTGATTTTTTAAATTTTTATTGATTTTAGAGAGAGAAAGGAAGGGAAGGAGGAAAGGAAGGGGGGGGGGGGAGAGAGATATAAAGAGAAAAAGAGATACTGATTTTGTTGTTCCACTTATTTATGCATTCATTTGTTGCTTCCCATATGTGCTCTGACTGGAGAGCGAGCTCACAACCTTGGTGCATAAGTATGACACTCTAACCAAATGAGCTGTGGGGCCAGAGCCTTGGGTTGATTTTTGTTTACTATATAAGGTAGAAATCCAACTTCATGCTTTTGTATGTGGATATTCAGTTGTTTCAGCACTAGTTGTGGAAAAGACTATTCTTTCCCCACTGAATCACTTTGGCACCTTTGGCAAAAGTCAACTATCCATAAATGTAAGGGTTTATTGCAGGACTCTCAATTCTATTCCACCGACCTATATATGTCTATCCTTATGCCAGTACCATACTGTCTTGACTACTATAACTTTATAGCAAGTTTTGAAATTATAAAATGTTGAGTCCTCCAACTTTGTTCTTTCCAAAAACTGTTGTAGCTATTCTGGATCCTTTCCATTACTATATGGATTTCAGGATCTACTTGTCAATTTCCACAACAAATTCAGCATGGATTTTGGTAGGTGATGTGTTGGATCTGTACAATTTAGAGAGTTCTGCTAAACAATATTCTGTGTTCTAATCTAAGATCAGGGGTGTCTTCACATTTATTCAGGTCTTCCTTTCAATAGTGATTTGCAATTATCAGTGAACAGGTCATGTACTTCCTTTATTAAAATTCCTATTTTATTCTTTTTGATACTGCTGTAAATGGACATGTTTTTAAATTTCATTTTCAGATTGGTCATGGCTAGTATAGAAATACAACAGATTTTTCTATATTGAACTTGTGTTCTACAACCTTACTCAACTCATTTATTAGTTCTAACAGGTTTTTTTTTTTTGGTAGGTTCCAAATCATGTAAAAAATCATGTCATCTGATAAGAGATAGTTTTATTCCTTTTCTAACCAAATGCATTTAATTCCTTTATTTGCTAATTTGCCCTGACCAGAACAAACTTCCAGTGTAATGCTGAATAGTAGTAGTGAAGAGCAAGACACCCATGTCTTATTCTTTATCTTAGGGAAAAAAACATTCAGTCTTTCACCATTAAGTATGCTAGTTGTAAAGTTTCTTTTTAAAAAAAAATCCCTTAAAAGGTTGATAAAATCCCCTTCTGTTCCTAGTCTATTGAGTGTTTTTATCATGAATGGGTGTTGAATTTTCCCAAATCTTCTTCTAAGTCTACTGAGATAACCATGTTTTTTCCTCCCTTTTCTATTATTTGGTGTATTACACTGAGTGCTTTATGTATGTTGAACCCATTTTGTATTCTTGGGAGAAATTGTACTTAGTTATGATATACCATCCATTTTGTATACTGTTGTATTTGGTTTGTTGGTATTTTGTTGAAGATTTTATCTATACTCATTGGGGATAATGATCTGCAGCTTTCTTATGCTGTCTTTAACTTGCTTAGCTTTGGTGTTAACTCTCCTTTTAATTTCTCCATTTATTTATACTTCCACAGTTGATGTTTTCTAAACCCTCATTACAGTAAGTCCTCATTTAGCATTGTAGATAGGTCTGGACTTTAAGTGAAATGACAAATAATGAAATCAATTTTAATTTAGGCTAATTCATGTAAACGAGAGTTAAACCAAGTATAATTTTTTTTAAGATTTTATTTATTTATTTATCTTTAGAGGGGAAGGAGAGAAGGAGAGAAACATCAATGTATGGTTGCCTTTTGTGCATCCCCTGCTGGTAGTTAGCCTGCAAGGAACCGGCTGGCAACCCAAGCATGTGCCCTGACTGGGAATCGAACCGCGATCATTGGTTCGGAGGCCCGCGCTCAACCCACTGAGCTACGCCAGCCAGGGCAAACCAAGTATAATTTTAACCAAGCGGGTAAAAGACCTGTACTCAGAAAACTATATAGGACAATGAAGAGATAAACTGAGGAAGATACAAATAAATAGAAGGGTATATACCATGCTCATGAATGGGAAGAATTAACATCACTGAAATGCACATATAGATTGCCCAAATAGATTACCCAAAGCAATCTACAGATTCAAAGCAATTCCTATTAAAATATCAATGGCATATTTCAGAGTAGTATAACAAGTAGCCCCCAAATTTATATGAAATCATAAAAGACTCCAAATAGCCTAAGCAATCTTGTGAAAAGAACAAAACTGTAGAACAGTTTTGATATCAAACACCTGATATCAAACTATATTATAAGCCCACTGAATAAAAAACAGCCTGGTACTGCCTTAAGAATAGATATACAGATCACTGGAACAGAACACCCAGAAACAAATTCATGCATGGTCAATTAATATTTTACAAAGCAGGCAAAATCATACAATGGAACAAAGACAGTCTCCTTAATAAATGATGCTGGAAAAACTGGACTGGTACCTGAAAAAAATGAAACAAGACCACCAACTTACACCATTCACAAAAATAAACTTAAAATGGATAGAAGACTTAAATGTAAGCCATGAAACCATAAAAATCTTAGAAGAAAACATAGGCAGTGAAATCTCAGACATCTCATGTAGCAATATTTTTGGCGATATATTTCCTAGAGCAAGGGAAAGAAAAGAGGAAAATAAACAAATGGGACTACATCAAATTTAAAAGCTTCAGCACAGCTAAAGAAACCATCAGCAACATGAAAAGGGAACCTACTGTATGGGAGAACATACTCACCAATGACACATCTGACAAGAATTTAATCTCCAAAATGTACAAAGAATTAATACAACTGAATACCAAAAAGACTCACGATACAATTAAAAATGGGCAAAGGACTTGAGTAGATACTTCTGCAAAGAGGATATACAGATGGTCCATAGTCATATGAAAAAATGTTCAATATCCCTAATCCTCAGAGATGCAAATTAAAACCAAAATGAGGTGTCAGCTTACACCTGTCAGAATGGCTACCATCAGTAAGTCAACAAACAATTGAGTGTTGACAAGGATGTGGAGAAAAGGGAGCCCCTTTGCACTGCTGGTGAGAATGCAGAATGGTGCAGCCACTGTGAAAAGCAGTATGGAGTACCATCAAAAAATCAAAAACAGAATTCTCTTTTGACCCAGCAACTACACTTCTGGAAATATATCCTAAGAATCCCAAAACACCAATACAAAAAAATAAACACACCTTTACGTTCATAGCAGTATTATTTACAATAGCCAAGATCTGGAAACAGCCTAAATGTCCATCATTGGATGAGTGGATAAAAAACCTGTGGTACATTTATACTTTCCATGGACCTACTGTACACTTTATGACTGGCGGGCCAGATAGGTAAGCCAATTAATCCTTCCAACTCCATTCCATTTAATTATGTAGAGAAATAAATTAGATTTCTTCAGGGATTATTCTCATCACTTGATCTATTTTGGAAACTTTACCACCTACCTATTGCTTATTAACTTACATCTAGAAATCAGAATATAGCATTCAAAAGTCTTTATCAACTACCCTACCTGTAATGTCTAAGCTTAGATCTTTTATTTCAAACATACAGAATAGTTTAGACTATTGTGTCCATTACTTTTCACACTCAACCAGATAAATAATGTTGAATCAGGTGCTCTTTTGAAAAAAAAGTTCATAGATCTTTTTATGAACCGGCAGTATATCTGTCTCATTCTTGTACGAATATTCTTAATATGCATGTTTGTATACATCCACTATTAGTATATACTTTGTTTTGTGAGAAAACTTTTTCCTTTATATCGGTGGTAATATGTACTACATATCCTTTTCTAATTTGCTGTTTTATTCTCATTGGATTTTTGAGATTTACACATAGTATAGATTCATTCAGTAGAATACTGGTAAATAGTAGTCTTGTATTCCATCCTTGTATGAACTCTTCCAATTCTATTTCTCTACTATTGGATATTTGCACTGTTTCCAGTCTTTTCATTATTTTAAAACAAATCAATGAATACTACTGCACATACACCCTTGCATACATGCATACATTTTTTTTCACTTGGAATTTTATTACTAGAGAATTTTGCAGTTTTCCTGGTATTTTTCTTTTTGTTTTGTTTTTTTGCCAATTTTTCGACCCAATAATAGGATAATATTTGGAAAGTATTAATTTGATTTATATTTTATTTCTGCTAAATAGTTTACCCCTTGTAGCCTTCTATTTTTTTTTAAGCATTTTAAAATTTAACTATTGTTCAAGTACAGTTTTCGGTCTTTTACTCTGATCCCAGCCCACCCCCCAGTGCTCCCCACATCCCATCCATTCCCACACCCCTTAGTTTTTGTCCATGTGTCCTTTATACTTATTCCTGTGAATCCTTCCCCCTTTCCCTTGAAATTCTCTCCCCTCTCCCCTCTGGTCACTGTCCCCCTGTTCTCTATTTCAGTGTCTTCGGTTTTAGTTTGCTTGGTGGTTTGTTTTGTTGTTTAGCTTCCTGTTAAAGGTGAGATCATATGGTATTTGTCTTTCACCACCTGCCTTATTTCACTCAGCATTATGCTTCCCAGTCCCATCCATGCTGTTGCAAAAGGTAGGAGCTCCTTCTTTCTTTCCACTGCATAGAATTCCATTGTGTATATGTACCATAATTTTTGGTCCATTCATTTACTGATGGGCACCTAGGGTGCTTTCAACTCTTGGCTATTATAAATTGTGCTGCTATGAACATTGGGGTGCATAGGTTCTTTTGGATTGGTGTTTCAGGGTTCTTAGGATAAAATCCAAGCAGTGGAATTGCTGGGTGGAAAGGCAGATCCATTTTTAGTTTTCTTAGAAAATTCCATACTGTTTTCCATAGTGGCTGCACCAGGCTGCAATCCCACCACCAGTGAACTAGGGTCCCCTATTCTCCACAACCTCTCCAGCATTTGTTGTTTGTTGCTTTGTTTATGATGGCCAGTCTGACTGGTGTAAAGTGGTATCTCATTCTGGTTTTAATTTGGATCTCTCTGATAGCTAGTGATATTGAGCATCTTTTCCTGTGTCTCTGAGTCCTCTATATACCCTCCTTGGAGAAGTGTCTCTTCAAGTCCTTTGCCCATTTTTTACTTCGGTTCCTTCTCTTCTTAGAGTGGAGTTATGTGAGTTCTTTGTGTATTTGGAGGATTAAACTTTTGTCTGAGGTATCATTGGCAAGTATGTTTTCCCCATACAGTTGGTTCTCTTTTTATCTTAATACTATTTTCTTTAGCCATGCAGAAGCTTTTTATTTTGATGAGATCCCATTTTTTTATTCTTTCCTTTATGCCACTTGCTCCAAGTGACGTATCAGCGAAAATGTTGCTATGTAAAATATCTGAGATTTTCCTGCCAATGCTATCCTCTAGGATTTTAATGGTGTCATGGCTTATATTTAAGTCGTTTTCATCCACACTGAATTTATTTTGGTGTATGTGTAAGTTGGTGTTCAAGTTTCATTTTTTTGCAGTTAGCTGTCTAGTTCTCTCAACACCGTTTATTGAAGAGGCTATTTCTACTCCATTTTATGTTATTGCCTCTTTTGTTGAATATTAATTGACCGTAGACAGTTGGGTTTATTTCTGGGCTCTCTGTTCTGTTCCACTGGTCTATGTACCAGGTTTTTTGCCAGTACCAGGATGTTTTGATTACAGTGGCCCTGTAGTACAGTTTCGTATCAGGTACTGTGATCCCTCATACTTTGTTCTTCTCAATATTGCAGCTGCTATTTGAGGTCTTTTATGGTTCCATATAAATTTTTGAAATGCTTCTTCTATGTCTGTGAAATATGCCATTGGCACTTTAATAGGTATTGCAATGAATCTGCAAATTGCTTGGGGTAGTATGGACATTTTGATGATGTTAATTCTTCCAATCCAAGAACACGGTACATGTTTCCATGTGTTTGTGTCTTCCTTGATTTCTTTCTTCAGTGTTGTGTAGTTTTCTGCATACAGTTCTTTTACCTCCTTGGTTAGATTTATTCCCAAATATTTTATTTTTGTTTTTGCAATATCGAATGGGATTTTTTCTTGATTTCTGCTGTTTCATTGTTAGTATACAAAAATGCCTTTGAATTCTGGATATTGACTTTGTATCCCGCTGTTTTGCCAAATTCATTTATTAGTTCCAGCAGTTTTTTGGTAGAGGCTATAGGGTTTTCCATGTACACTATCATGTCATTTGCAAACAATGCCAGTTTTGTTTCCTCCTTTCTGATTTGGATGCCTTTCATTTCCTTTTCTTGTCTGATCGCTGTGGCTAAAACTTCCAACACTATATTGAATAGAAGTGGTGAAAGTGGACAACCTTGTCTTCTTCCTGATCTTAGTGGGAAAGCTCTAAGTATCTGCCCTTTGAGTATGGTGTTGACTGTAGGTCATTCATATATGGCCTTAATTGTGTTGATGTATGCTCCCTGTATTTCCACTTTGCTGAGCATTTTTATCATAAATGGGTGTTGTATCTTATCAAAAAGCTTTTCCCACATCTATTGATATGATCATGTGATTTTTGTCTTTGCTCTTATTTATGTGATGTATTACATTTACTGGTTTGGGAATACTGAACAATCCTTGCATCCTGGGATGAATCCTAGATGGTCATGGCATGTGATCTTTTTAATGTATTGTTGGATGTGGTTTGCCAATATTTTGTTGAGGATTTGAGCATCTACGTTCATCTGCAATATTGGCCTGAAGTTTTCTGTCTTTGTTGTGTCTTTATCTGCTTTTGTAACTAGGGTGATGCTGGCTTCATAGAAAGAGTTTGGGAGTCTTCCATCATTTTGGCATTTTTGGAAATGTCTATGAAGAACAGGGGTTACCTCTTCCTTAAAAGCTTTGTAGAAATCTGTGAAACCATCTGGTCCAGGGCTTTTGTGCGATGGGAGTTTTTTGATTACTTCTTCAGTTTCATCTGCTGTTATTGGTCTGTTCAAGTTTTCTGCTTCTTCCTCATTGAGTTTTGGAAGATTATATTTTTTTAGAAATTTGTCCATTTCATCTAGGTTTTCAAATTTCTTGGCATACAGCTCTGCATAGCAATTCCTTACAATCCCTTCTATTTCTGTGGTATCAGTTGTAGTCTCTCCTCTTTCATTTCTGATTGTGTTTATTTGGGTCCTCTCTCTTCTTTTCTTCATGAGCCTACTTAATGGATTGTTGACTTTGTTTATCTTTTTTAAAAAGATTTTTTAATTTATTTATCTTTTTTAGAGGGGAAGGGAAGGAGAGAGGGAGAGAAACATCAATGTATGGTTGCCTTTTGTGCATCCCCTTCTGGGACTTGGCCTGCAGGGAACTGGCCTGCAACCCAGGCATGTGCCCTGACTGAGAATCAAACCACGATCGTCTGAGTTGAAGGCCCGTGCTCAATCCACTGAGCTACACCAGCCAGGGCTTGTTTATCTTTTCAAAAAATCAGTTCCTGGATTCATTGATCCTTAGAATGGCGCTTTTAGTCTTTATATCATTTAATTCTGCTCTGATCTTGGTTATTTCCTTCTACCTGCTCTGGGCTGTTTTTGTTGTTGTTCGAGTTCTTGTAGGCATAGGGTAAAGTTGTTTGTTTAAAATGTTTCTATCTTTTTTAAATAGGTCTGTATTGCTATGAACTTCCCTCTCAGGAATGCCTTTGCTGTGTCCCATAAGTTTTGGGTTGTTGTGAGTTCATTTTAATTTGTTTCCAGAAACTTTTTGATTTCTTCCCTAATTTCATTCTCTACCCATTCGTTGTTTAATAGCATACCGTTCAATCTCCATGATTTTGGGTGTTTTTCGTTTTTTCCTTTGGGATTGGTTTCCACTTTCAGTACCTTGTGGTCAGAGAAAATGCTTGGTATGATTTCAATTTTCTTGAATTTGTTGAGGCTCGTTTTGTGTCCTATCATGTGGTCTCTCTTTAAAAATGTTCCATGTGCATTTGACAAGAACGTGTTTTTAGCTTCTTTGGGATGAAGGGCTCTATATATATATCAGTGAAGTCCATTTCATCTAGGGTTTTGTTTAGTGCAGCTATATCTTTGTTGATATTTTGTTTGGAAGATCTGTCCATTTTTGACAGTGGGGTGTTAAAATCCCCTACTATAATTGTGGCGCTTTGAATATCTTTCTTGAAGTCTTCTAGGATTTTTCTTATATATTTGGGTGCTCCTATGTTGGGTGCATACATATTTACAACGTTAAAGTCTTCTGGGTGGATTCTTCCCTTGAATATTACGAAGTGACCTTCTGGGTCTCTCTGTATGGCCCTTTTTTATTTCTATTTTGTCTGATAGGAGTATTGCTACCCTGGCTTTTTTTCTTGTCCGTTTGCTTGGAAAATTTGTTTCCAGCCTTTCACTTTTAGTCTGTGGTGGTCTTTTGTCCTGAGGTGGGTCTCTTGTAGGCAGCATATGTGTGGGTCATGCTTTCTTATCCATTCAGCTATTCTATGTCTTTTGATTGGAGGATTTAATCCATTTACATTTAAGGTTATTATTGATAGGTACTTATTCATTGCCATTTTTATACCTGTATTCCTGTGTCTCTCTCTTTTCCTTCCTTTCCTTAAAGCAGCCCTTTTAGTAATTCTTGTATAGCTGGTTTGGTGGAGGCATATTCTTTTAGACTTCTTTTGTCTTGGAAGCTCTTTATTTGGCCTTCTATCTTGATTGAGAGCCTTGCTAGGTAAAGTAGCCTTGGTTACAGACCCCTGGTTCTCATTACTTGGAATATTTCTTGCCATTCTCTTCTTGCTTGCAGTGTTTCCATTGAGAAGTCAGTAGTTAACCTTATTGGGGCTCCCTTGTATGTTACTTCCTTTTTCTTCCTTGCTGCCTTTAAGATTCTGTTTGTCGTGGAATTTAGCCATTTTAATGATGATGTGTCTTAAAGGGGGCCTCTTTGAGTTCCTCTTGAATTGGAATTCTCTGGGATTCCTGGATTTGTGTGACTTTTTCTCTCATCAAATTAGGAAAGTTTTCCCTCACTACTTTTTCAGAAAGGTTTTTTATCCCTTGTTCTCCTTCTTCTCCTTGGATCTTCTCCTGGTATCCCTATCATTCAGACATTATTTGTTTCATATTGTCTTGCATTTCTCTTAATCCCTCTTCTTTCTTTCTGAGCCTCTTTTCCTTTTCTTGGTCTCTCTGGGAGTTTTTTCTACTTTGTCCTCCAACTCACTGATCTGATCTTATCCTTCATCGATCTTGCTTTTGATTCCTTTCAGTGTGTTCTTCAGTTCAGAATTTTTATTCTTCATTTCCTCTTGGCCATTATCGGTACGTTCTATTTCCTTTTCCATGTTGCTATATGTTTTGGTGAGTTTATTGTAGCTCTCCTGTAGTTTCTGGTAGTTGATTGTGAGCTCTCTGGACTTCTTGATAACCAGTGTTTTGAATTCAATATCTGATAATTGACTTGTCTCTATTTCATCTAATATTCTTTCTGAGGCTTCCTCCTTTCCTTTCATTTGGGGATTGTTTCTTTGTCTTCCCACTGTTTGTGAGACTGTTCTTGTAAGCCTCAGCTTCTTAAATTGATATGTTCTGACTCCCTGGGTTTATGATGTGAACTTCTACATGCATAAAATTTTATGTACAATAAATATCTAGAGGAATAGATATTAAAGTTTAAGTATGTACTTTCAAAACTGTATTAAATAGTGCCAGATCATTCCGTCGAATGGTTGTACCAGCAGTCTACGAGGGAGTCCACTGATCCACAGCCTTATTTTATTGTCAGATTTCTTAATATTCATATCCTCTTTGAGGTTATAATTTGCATTACCCTCCCTCAAAACATAGCCCCAATCTCCCTTCCTCCCTCAAATGTTTAATTAGTCCCATGAGTCACCTCCAAGAAAATAGGGCACTGTGTCTATATATAGTCACTTTCTGGCCAACTTTGCAGCTAACATGAAATTCTTTTTTCATACAATAAGCACTCACTAATGTGTCGTTAATTTTACCAGCCATTTCAACTTACAAATGCCAGATTCTATATTATATGGGTATATAGAATATTAAGCAGTCAATAATATGTTTATGGATACATATGAGACACTGCGATGGATGCTTACTAGATAAATAATAGGTACTTATTCAGACACTCCCAAAGAAAAGGCATACTGGATAATTTAGAGCCACGCCGAAAATCTTAGAAAGAAAAAAATGGCACTTCTGGCCAAGATGGAGGCATAGGTAGACACAACTGTGCCTCTTCGCACAACGAAAAGGAGGAGAACAACAATTTAAAAACAAAAAATAACCAGGACTGACATAAAACCAAACTGCATGTTAGTCTGACAACTAAGGAGTTAAAGAAAACACACTCTTCTAGACTGGTAGGAGGGGCGGAGACAGGAAACAGGGCAGAGAGAACTCACAGCAAGGCGGTGGCTGGAGGAGTGGGGTGGACAAGGTAGCAGTTGGCGACCCCTACAAGGTGGCTACTGCTGGAGTGGTCGGCCCCACATTCATGCGCACATAAACCAGAAGAAACAACTGGGGAGCAGGACAGACTCTGCAAGCCAGGGCCCCAGCAAGAGAAATAAAGCCTCAAACCACTGATTGAAAACACCTGTGGGGATTAAGGTGGCAGTCGGAGAAACTCCCAGCCTCACAGGAGAATTCACTGGAGAAACCCACAGGTTCCTTGAATGTACACAAACCTACCCACACCAAAATTAGCACCAAATGGGCCAAATTTGTTTGTGGGAAGCGGGTGAAGTGATTGAAATCCAGCAGAGAGCGGAGCAAGTGCCATTGTTCCCTCTCCAACCCCTTCCACACTATAGTGTCGTGATGCAGCGACTTGGCTGCTCCACCGTGGTGAACACCTAAGGGTCCGCCCCTCACTATGGAACAGGCACATCAAGACAAAAAAAAAGGCCCAAATGAAAGAACAGATCAAAGCTCCAGAAAAAATACAACTAAGCAATGAAGAGATAGCCAACCTATCAGATGCACAGTTCAAAACACTGGTAATCAGGATGCTCACAGAATTGGTTGAATTTGGTCACAAAGTAGATGAAACAATGAAGGCTATGAATAGTGAAATGAAAGAAAATGTACCCGGAACCAACAGTGATGGGAAAGAAACTGGGACTCAAATCAATGATGTGGACCGGAAGAAAGAAAGAAACATCCAACCAGAAAAAAAATGAAGAAACAAGATTTCAAAAAAATGAAGAGAGGCTTAGGAACCTCCAGGATATCTTTAAACATTTCAACATACAAATTATAGGGATACCAGAAGGAGAAGAAGAAGAAAATTGAATCCAAGATTACTCTATCCAGCAAGGCAATCATTTAGAATGGAAGGGCGGATCAAGTGCTTTCCCAGATAAGGTCAAGTTAAAGGAGTTCATCATCACCAAGCCCTTATTATATGAAATGTTAAAGGGACTTAGCTAAGAAAAAGAAGATCAAAAATATGAACAGTAAAATGACAGCAAACTCACAGTTATTAACAACCACACCTAAAACAAAACAAAAGCAAACTAAGCAAACAGAAGGGGGTGTGTAGGGTGGAGGGCAGTGAAGGGGGGAAACGGGACAACTGTAGTAGCATAATCAATAAAGTACATTAAAAATACTTTTTTCAAGTATAATCAAGAATTTCCAAAGAAATAATGATGAGAAAAGCCTTCTAAATCACTTTTGGCCTTTACCCATTAACTGATTTATAACAGTGTATGTATGGTGGGGGAATACTCACACTTAATTTTAAGTCTTTATATCTTACACTTAGTATTTCTTATACAACTTAACTTAATAACCCTAGTAAATGCTTGTGAAATTGAATTGTACTGCAGTTCCTGTAGAAGAACTATGTGAGAACCATATTATCTAGCCAATTTTAAATTTAATCATTTATGATTTGTTATACATTCAGGATTCCTACCTGTCCATGTGGTGCAGGCAAACTGAAGATATTTAGGAAACAATTTAAAATAGTAAAGAAAATATTAATGGTGGCTCTAACTACCACTGTATTTTACAATAGTAAAAACTAATGTATTTTTATAACAACATTTTGAGGAAGGAAGAAATGCGGAACACATAAACTACTACTCTAAAATTATTAAACAAAACAACAGTGTGAACTGGCAAATTCTGAATTCCTTAAAACCAATTATTTTCAAGATTGTATCATACCAATGATTCTCTCATGTTCCTCACCAAAAAAACAACAATTTAAAAAACCTTAGGAAATGTTCTTATACATTCACTTTTACTCACATAGGAGTTACACAGACATTCCCTCTAAAATTCAAATAGTACATACACCACCATAATAGCTAAAATTAAAAAGATAAGCAATTCCAAATACTGATCTGACTGTATAGCAAGTGACAATACAGTGTTTATGGGAATGTAAACTTCACAAAAATTTTTTTGCCATTAATAGGGTAGGGAAAAATAAACAGCGTAGAGCAGTGATTTTCAACCTTTTTTATCTAATTGCACACATAAACTAATTACTAAAATTCTACAGCACACTAAAAATGTATTCTTTGATGATCTGACCAAAATAAAGTTATAATTTTGATTCACTCAGACTGCACAGCTATTGTTGTGTTGGCTGTTGTCATTTCTTAAAATGTGACACAATCTAAGGGAAAAGAGGTCAGTGCCTCTGACTAAATAGTCAGGTGCTGCTTGTTTTAAAAATTCTTTCAAGAGGTGGGGGGAGGCAGAAGAAGGTATAGGGAAATAAATGGTGAGAAAGGAGACTTCCCCACACCATGGGGTAAGGAACACATAATACAATATGCAGATGATCTAGTGGTATGAACTGTACATCTGAAACCTATATAATTTTATTAACCAATGTAACCCCAATAAATCCAATTAAAAAAAATCTTGTAGCACAATGGTGGAAAATCACAGCTCTAGATGAAGACAAGTAGATATCTGGAGAAAATAGCCTTCTACAATAAGAAACACAGAAGTAGCAAATGTGGCTGGTGTTTGTCAAACTATTAGAGTAGTTCAATTGTATTTGAGATATATAAAGATGTATTAGTAGAGATAAATAAAACTAATAACAATTACTAGTAGAAAATAAATATTCCCTTTGACCCACACATTCCACGTCTAGGTATATAACGCCGGTCCAGGTAAAGTTCAGCCATTGTTTATGTAACAAGAATGGTTTGTGTGAAAATGATGTAACCTGGCAGCCAAGGAGAGTAGACTGGAATGCACATGCATAAACAATGACAACTTCAGGGTACTAGTCAGTGGGAGTGGTAGATGCCAGTTGATCGAGCATGAGTACTCTGTGGCCATTGCATAAAATGACTGAGCAGAGCAATGAATCTGCATCAGATTTTGCGTTAAGCTGGAACATTGCTCCATGGAAACTATTTGGATGATTCAGAAGGCCACAGCTATGGGCATTCTAGTGACTGGCAACTTCATCATGACCACAACATGCCTGCTCATGTATCATGTAAATACAGAGTTTTTTTGTGAAACATCAAATCACCCAGGTGACTCAGCCCTTCTACAACCCAGATTTGGCACCCTGATGCTTCTGACTTTTCCCAAAACTAGTATCACCTTTGAAAATGACATTTCAAAGCATCAATGAGATTCCGGAAAATATGACAGTGCAGATAATGGCGATTGAGAGAACTGTGTAAGGTCCCAAAGTATCTACTTTGAAGAAGACTGAAGCATCACTTTCCTGTGTACAATGTCTGTATCTTGGATCTGCATCAACAACATGTCTCTATTTTTCATAGTACCATGGCTGGATACTTTCTGAAAGAACTGTGTGTGTGTGTGTGTGTTTATAATTGTATGCATGTATATGTATATATTTACTGTGTGTTAAAAATACACACTTGATAGAAAAGGAACTTGTTTCTTAAGCATATGAAAAGAAGCTCAAATTCCCCTTGAATAACAGAAAAGGGGCTCCCCAGAGCTGACTGGGTCTGGGGCAGGTGTGGCCTTTACAGGGTGCTACACCCTTATCCCCATGCCCAGCGGAAATAGAGTCCACAGGCTTAACAAGGGATTGGTGGCATCGTGCTGTAGTATTCACTCTTGGGGACTGTGGCTGCTTTGCACAATTGTGATCCATACCAAAGGTCAATGCCAGGAGAAAACAGGTAAAGCAGGTGGAATATGCACATATATAAGAAACGCCACATATATCCCAAATGTTCCTGAGGATTTTTTGTGATAGTCAAAAACACACCCATTTCCATCACAGCAGAATGAAGCAATTAACGCATACTCAACAGAATATCATACAGCAAATGTTATGCTAGAGGTGGCAACATGGATAAATCTAACATACATAATGTGAAGCAAAATAAACCAGAGACAAAAAAATACATATTGTATAATCTATTTATTTAAAATTCAAAAACAGGCAAAAAAATATCTTTGGTTTGAGGAAAAAGAAGAAACTGAGTAGAAGAGAGGAGGTACTTTTTGGAAAGTGGTACAAGAAAAAATCTTTTAGGGGAGCTGGTAAAGTTTTATTCCTTGACCTGAGGGTGATTATAGGGGCTGTGTTCACTTTATTTTTTTTTTCTGGGCATACAAAAATGTTCTGTGCACTTTTCTGGTGTACACTGGTCTTAAATATAACCTCTTGAGAACCAATACCTCTCTCTTGAGAAGAAGTACTGTTCACAGATATGGATATGTATCCATCTAGAGCTATTTTTCTATGATATATGTGTATGTACATTTGGAGTTACATATGGTTATTTTCTGTCTTTCCATTGTTAGAGCTTTTATTTCATTGAAAAAGTAATGAATTAAAAACTATCTGAACAGTACAAAAGGCTATATGAGAAAATGCACATTCTTCTTTCTGGGGCACCCCCTGTTTATAATTTCTTGTACATTTTTCTGTCCTATATTTATACATGCATGTACATTTGTCCTATTTTCAAAATGTTCTTTATTGAAAAATCACACAAAGTAGCATTTTAGGAATCTGTATCTTGACATTCTATCTGGAGGTAAAGAGAGAGAGAACAGTGAGACAGTTATAAAATAATTTTTAAAAGATTAATAAATAGAGAAGACTATTAAAGAAGCTAGGTAGGCAGAGTTTTGAAAAATCCTAGCCAAGGGTTAAATGTATTTATTCCTTTTAAAAGGTAAAATGAGTAGAAATTAGAGAAGGCAAACTTAAATTAGGAAAAGCGTTGAAACCCATTAAAAATATCTGAACTTTTCTTTTGTTGGTGGCAACAAGTGGAGCATTTCACTTGTGCTCAAAGCTCAAATACCCTAAGGCAGATTTGGAGTTTCTGACAAAGCGGTATAAGCACTGATATATATTGTACTCTGCCATGTCTAATGCATACTTTTTTGCCCTGATTTTTGAGGGAAAAATAAGAATGCACATTATACATGGGTATAATGAGTACATACATGCCATGGGCATAATAACCCTGTGATAACCCTGTGTATGCGCACAAAAATGTAGGCATGCATTATACACAGCAAAATACAGTGCTTTACCTCCTCTATCAAGAAAAAGTGTAATCTGGGTTCCAGTAAAGACAGAGAAGCAGGTAAATGCTGTGTTCACCTCCAAAGTAGATAAATGCTGTGCTTACCTTCTCCCACGACCATAACAAAATTAAAAATAAACTACAGAACAACATTCCTGAGAAGTGCCTTAAGTCTAACAGAGATCCTGTAACTAAGGATATACAAAAGAAGTCATGTGGAGAGTGGAGAGAGGGATGGAGTTGCAGAACAGGCTGGGCACACACCACATATAACAGTTGAAGACTGGGAGAAATATCTTGGCTATGAAGGTTCCCCCTGAGGAACAAGGGGTCCTGGCCCCACAACAGGATCCCCAGCTGAAAGTTCCAGTGTTGAAAACAGAAGTATCTATAACTCCTGGCTGTGAAAACCAGCAGGAATTGTAGCTGAGAGAGAGGATTTTTGGAGGCCCAGGTGTTCCTCTTAAAGGGCCTGTGCATGAACTTACTTTGCTGATGGAATCACTCATTCTGAGCTCCAGGAATGGGGCAGTGGCTCAAAAGGCACCAGAGACATCCATGGTGATTCTGTGAAACCCCAGCCCACCCAATTTGCAGAACTACCCAAATTATTTCCAGTGGCTTTTCCATACAAATGGCCAGTCTTGGCTCACGCTAAAGAATTTCCTAAAATCTCTCAAAGGCTCACACACCCCAGACAATTTGCTTCTGGCCTCAGCATTCCCTGTATCACCTGCTAAGCAGTCCCACTCCTGGAACTAGCGGCAGCCAGCTTCAATTCAGAGCAAAGCCTCTTGCAGGCATCTCCAAGTCCAGTACAAGTGGAAACCATGGGCGGATTATTTTGTAGTTCATACCAAGTGGTCCTGAGCAAGACACAGGCAGCAGCTGACTTTGTCCTGCACCAGAGCTCCTCCTAAGAGGCCCCAGAAACAACACACTTAATGGCAAGCTTCACACCAGACTAGTGTATCACCCAACCATGTTCACAAACAACATTACCCAAAGGGCAGTCTCTGCAGGCACCAGCCTGCTAAAGCAAATCCTGCTCCACAGGGTCACCTCCTATACAACAGCTCCTCCACTGTAATCATGATCCATCCTCACAACAAATCAGTGTGGGCTCAATCTCTTCCATGATGTACCAATAGCAATCAATGCTCATCTACAACGGGAGGGCACACAAAACCCACACAAGGGGCACTCCTGGAGCACCCAGCTCAAGAGACCAGGGAGACTATGCCACTGGGGCCCAAAGGACACCTACTAAATAAGGCCACTCCAACAAGACCAGGAGATATAGTAGCTTTACATAATACACAGAAAAAAACACAGGGAGGCAGCCAAAATGAGCAGACAAAGAAACATACCCCAAATGAAAAAACAGAACAAAATTCCAGAAGAAATAGAACAAAACAAAATGGTGACAAGCAATCTAACAGATACAGTTCAAAACACTATTACCTGCTCCCTTCTGTATATCCATCTGTATAACTACTATTACATTCCAGCCATGGTGCCCTCAAGAATTCAGGAAAAATTCAATCTACAGAATCCTGTTTTTCAGAAGACAAGAAAGAAGAAAGTCTTAAGAGTGCACGTGGTCTTGTTTCAGCCTATTGTCTTCCTTTTCAAAGACTATACACCATAGCAATATCAATGTACTATAATTAACTGCTTAATAGTTTATTTTACGCATTACAGTGTATAAACAACATGAAGCCAGTGACCTGCCTGAGGAAACAATGACAACTGAAGATACTCCTAGAAACTCAAAGTAAATGGACATTTGCCACATTTATTACCTTTGTAGGGAAAAAATTTTAACGGACTTAAATCTGATCATAAAAAGATATGAAATGAAGTTGCTGCTATAAGCTAAGAACATGTGAAAGTTAAAACCAGAATACACTTTTCATGCTATGCTTATTAAAAACAGAAAAATTTATAACTCAAGCCATTGTTCCTGAATTTTCAATAGCAAAGTTGGCAAAGTAGCCTCTTACCTTGTAAGTAAATTGGAATTGTCCACTATAGATACTAAGTTTAAAAAGTAATAAAATATGCCTATTTTTTCTTAGTTTCCTAAGGAAGCAGGATGATTAGGAGCAAAAGCTTTATGTCTTGAGTCTTTTGTTTTGTTTTATCTGCAAAGTGGATTCAGGTATACCTATCTCACAGGATTGTTAAAAAAAATTAAATAAGAACACAAAGTTCTTAATATGATGTTTCTTACGTAGTGAGCTCTCAAAATGTTCTTTTTCTTTCTCATTATCACTTTCATGTCCTTAGTCTTTGTTTCCACACCTATGATATTAAAATCCCTATCATATATGGTTGCTGTGAGAACTTAGCCCATTTCTTGGTGAGTAACAAACAGGTATTTATGAAAGCCCATCATTCACATCCCTTTACAGAACTATATTTATAAAGCCATGGGTTTGGGGAAAAAATTAACATCTTTTCAAAAATTGTGTATTTTCATTTGGGAGGAAGGAGTGTGGAGAGGAGAAGAAGAAAAATAAGTTTAATTATTATATAATATAGGAAGTCACTTAATCACACAATTGGATCGTGACTTCAATTATTTAAAATTATGATTTATAATAATCACTAAGGCACAAGGTTAAACTTAGTTAAAAATAACACTCACTAGACAAGATGGTGATGTAGGTAGATATGGTTTGCTTCCTCGCACAACCAAAAGAAAGACAACAATATTTCTTTTAAAAAAGAAACAATCAGAATGCCAGAAAACTAAACTGCATAGAAGTCTGACAAGTAAGGAGTTAAAGAAGATTCATTCAGACTGGTGGGAGAGGCAGACACAGGCAGGCAGGCGGAGAGACTGCACAGCAAGGAGACTGACCAAGTGGGAGAGTTGGCAGCTGGCAGATGGGGTGTTCCCACATTCATGTGCAGGAAAACTGGGAGGAACAACTGGGGAGCAAGACAGACCATGCAACCCAGGGTTATAGCACAGGAAACTAAACCCTCAAAACTGGCTGTAAAAACCTATGGGAACTGCTGCGGAGAGAGAAACTCCCAGTCTCACAGGAGAGTCCATTGGTGAGATGCACAGGGTCCTAGAAAGTACAAAAACCCACCCACCAAGGAATCAACACCAAAAGGGCCCAATTTGCTTGTGGGTAGCAGGGGAAGTCACTGAAAGTGGGGTGAGCCAAGCAAGCTAGCCAGCGGCACTGTTGACTCTCTCACCACTCCCTCACAGACAGCACCACAATGCTGGGACATGGGTCTCCCTGCCCTGGTAAATACCTAAGGATCTGTCCCTTACAACCTAACAGGTGCAATAAGACAAAGAAATATGGCCATAAATGAAAGAACTGATCAAAACTCCAAAACAGAACTAAGCAACAAGGAGATAGTAAAACTATCAGATGGAGAGTTCAAAACACTGCTAATCAGGATACTTTCAGAAATATTTGAGTATAGACACAAAATAGAGGAAGAACTAAAGGCTATGTGAAGTGAAATAAAGCAAAATAGACAGGGAACCAACAGTGAAGGGAAGGAAGCCAGGACTCAAATCAATGATTTGGAACAGAAGAAAGAAATGAAGATTCAATCACAACAGAATGAAGAAACAAGAATGCAAGAAAAAAAAAAAAAGGAGGAGAAACTTTGGAACCTCGGGCACAACTTTAAATGTTCCAACATCTGAATCAAAGGGGTGCCAGAAGGAGAAGATGAAGAGCAAAAGATTGAAAACTTATTTGAAAACATAATGAAGGAGAACTTCCCTAATCTGGCAAAGGAACTAGACTTCCAGGAAGTCCAGGAAGCTCAGAGAGTCCCAAAGAAATTGGATCCAAGGAGGAACACACCAAGGCACATCTTGATTAGATTACCCAAGATTAAAGAGAAGGAGAGAATCTTAAAAGCAGCAAGAGAAAAGGAGACAGTTACCTACAAAAGAGTTCCCTTAAGACTATCAGCTGATTTCTCAAGAGAAACCTTGCAGACAAGAAGGGGCTGGAAAGAAGTATTTTAAGTCATGAAAGGCAAGGACCTAAATCCAAGATTACTCTATCCAGCAAGGCTATCATTTAGAATGGAAGGGCAGATCAAGTGCTTCCCAGATAAGGTCAAGTTAAAGGAGTTCAGCATCACCAAGCCCTTATTATATGAAATGTTAAAGGGACTTATTAGCTAAGAAAAAGGAGAGATCAAAAATATGAAGAGTAAAATGACAACAAACTCAAAACTATCAACAACCAAATCTAAAACAAAAACAAACTAAGCAAACAACTAGAACAGGAACAGAAATGGAGATTATATGGAGAGTTATCAGACAGGAGGAGGAGGGAGAACAGGGAAAAGGTGTAGGGAATAAGAAGCATAACTGGTAAGTACAAAATAGACAGGGGGAGTTTAAGAATAGTATAGGAAATATAGGAGCCAAATAATTTATATGTACAACCCATGGATATGAACTAAGGAGGAAGGATGCTGGTGGAGGGAGGGTACCAGGTGGAGGGGAATAAAAGTGAGAAAAATGGGACAAGTAAAACAGCATAATTAATAAAACATACTTAAAAAAATAACACTCCGAGATTCAGAAAATAACACTCAGACAACATTGACATTTTAGAAGTACCTTCAAAAATAGTCTCATTATTTCACTGTCTTATGGAACCAAAACAACATTTCAAACTGGAGTTCAATACCTAAATTAAAGGGGACCAGACCTAAGATCATGGAGGACTAAATGGAACTTTACACTAACCTCCTTCCAAGACCAAAATGGAATTACAACTAAATTATACAAAAACAATTCTTAATAATCAATTGGATACCAGCTGGAGAGAAAGAAGCCACACAACCAAGAATATATTGAATAAACAACTTCACTACAACATGATCAGCAGGGAGTGTAGAGGAGGTGTGAGAGGGCTAGCTGGGCATCTACCGGTGTCAACTGAAGTACAGGAGGGATACACTTGAGCAGCCAGGGTTTTTCTCCCTGAGATGTATGGGGTCTAAACCCCAGGCTAGGCAACCCAGCCCACAGCACCAAACTGGGAAAGAAATCAAAATGATACCCAGCTTTGAAAAGCGCAGGGTTTCTATCTGCCAGAGAGACAGCTAGAGATACAAAGGGCCTCTTTAAGGACCAATGCACAGAATTTTGCCTGCAGCCATTTAACCTTGGCTTTGGCAGAGGGAGGAAAGAATGAACTAGAGACTGTGAATAGACTAGAGTCAGAAGCTGGTGATTTGGGGAGAGAACTGAAGGAACAACCTCTACGATCCTAGTGCTAAGTCATTACCCATACTGCAGAAGCCATCTTTCTCTAGCAGAGCACTCTACTCCCTGAGGCATCAGCCGGAAAGCAATGATCCTCCCCTCAAGAATCCCTCCTGCTAGACACTGTGGAGATTAAGCCAGGCCACTGAGTACAGCTGGAGTCTATATCAGTGATTAAGCCTAACAGTGGAGGTGGATCTCTTTGGGAGCTTTGAGACTTTGGCTGACCCTCCCCTGGGCTCAGGGCTGGTAAAAGCCAGCCTTAGGGCACAGCTTGGTTCTTTCTGCACACAAACAGGTCCAGCAGAGGGAGCCACCAGCTGTGGACCACTGATAGCTCCAAAGAAGTTGCCCAGGGCCAGTCACAGGAAGCATCTGACATAGATCTGCCCTAGACTATTTGTGGATCTACCAAATACACAGATACAAATAAATAGAAGTAACCAAAACAGAAAGACAAAGAAACAGGCTTGGGGTGGGGGGGAAGAGCAAGGTTAATTCTCCAAAAGAAGAATTAATGGAATGGAGGCAAGCAATTTATCAGAGAGTTTACAGTAATGATTATAAGGATACTTAACATCATGAAAAAAAGCATAGGAACCATAAAAAAATACCAGTCAAAAATAAAGAATGCAATACCCAAAATAAGTAATGCACTACAAAGAATAAACATGAAGGAGAGGATCAAACTAGTGATTTAGAAGACAAGGTAGAAAAAAAACACGCAGAGCAGCAATAAGAAAAAAGAATTTAAAAAAATGAAGAGCGCTTAAGAAACATCTTGGACAACATAAAGCATAACAGCATCTGCACCCTGGGAATACAAGAAGGAGATAAGAGTAAGCAAGGGAATGAGAACCTATTTCAAAAAATAATGACCAACTTTCCTAATCTGGTGAAGGAAAAGGACACACAAGTCCAGGAAGCACCGGGAGTTCCAAACAAGATGAACCAAAAGAGGCTTATACTGAAGACACATCATAATTAAAAGGGCAAAGCTTAAATACAAGGAGAGAATTAATCATAAAAGCAGCAAGAGAGAAATGCAGTTAGTCACCTACAAAAAGAGCTACAATTAGACTATGATCTGATTTTTCAACAGAAACATTTCAGGCAAGAAGTAACTGACACGAAATATTCAAGGTGCTGAAAAGCAAGGACCTACAACTAGCAATGCTATCATTTAAAACTGAAGGAGAAATAAAGAGCTTCCAAGATAAGAAAAACCTAAACACGCATGTTAACACCAAGCCAGTACTGCAATAAAGGTTAAAGGGCTTGCTTCAAAGAGAAGAAAAAAGAAAACAAAGAAAAATAGTTAAAACATAAAATGGGAATAAATACATATATATCAATAATCACCTTAAATGTGAATGACTTAAATACCCTAACCAAAAGACATAGGGTAGCTGAATGGATTATAAAACAAGATTCATATATACGAGGGGAGAAGTCCCACCCCCCAAAAATGGAATATTCTCCTGAAAGGCAAACCCTATGTAATACACACTTCCCCCACTATCTCAGTGTTCTAGGAACCCATGCGTATCAGTGTACCAGCTACCACTATTGTAAGAAGTTGAATTAGGCTCCTTCTTTTTCTTAAATTTTTTTGAAGATTCTTAAAATGTTTTTGCCTGTTTAATAATGGGTAATTTACAAGCACACCTGCCCACTTCAGTCCCCCACCCTCCCTATTTACCCGATCTCATTTCAAGTGACATTGTTTTTATTTCCCCCAATGAAAACAGTCCTCAGAGGGAAACATTTTACTGATGAGGAAGTGGTGAAACAAAGTAAGGCAGAAACACTAAAAGGCATCAAAATTGATAAGTTCAAAAATGGCTTTGTGAGCAGAGAAAAAAAATGTTTTCATAGGTGTACTGCAACAAATAGAGAGTAGCTTGAAGTGACTGATAAACATGTAAGAATAAATACACAATTTTTAATAAATAAATTCCATTTAATTGGGTACCCCCTCATACGCTGTTTCCAAGAGATTCACCTCAGACCAAAAGATAAACACACACTAAAAGAATGAAAAAAAGATCTTTCATGCAAATGGAAAGGGAAAAAAGCTGGGGTAGCAATACTTATATTCAACAAAATAGACTTTAAAAGCAAGGCTATAGTAAGAGACAAAGAAGGATACTACATAATTATAAAGAGAACAATCCAACAACAGCACGTAACAACCCTAGTAAACATTTATGCATCCAACACAGAAGAGCCTAACATGTAAAGCAAATTTTACAACGTAAATGGAAGACCAATAGAAATGCAGTCTTTGTATGGAATTTTAACGTCCCATTGATTTTGATTGATATATCTTCTAGACAGAAAATATAAAGGAGATAGTGGCCTTAAGCAACACACTAAATCAAATGGATTTAACTGATACCATGAGTGAATTTGACCCCAAAGCAGCAGAATATATTCTACATACTTTTAAATGTACATGGAACAATTTCTAGGATTGACCACATGTTAGGACACAAGTTTCAGTAAATTTAAGAAAACTGAAATCATATCAAGCATCCATCTCTGATCACAATGATATAAACTAGAAATCAATCACAAGAGGAAAACTGAGAAATACAGACACAGAAGGTAAATGTTATTAAACTATGAATGGATCAACAATGAGATCAAGAAAGATATCAAAAGATACCTCGAAACAAATGAAAATGAGAATACAATAACCCAAAATCTGTGGGACACAGGGAAAGCATTCCTAAGAGGGAAATTCATAGCATATAGGCCTATCTCAACAAAACAGAAAAAGCTCAAAATAAACGATCTAACTTTACCCTTAAAGGAACTTGAAAAACAACAACAGAGCTCAAAGTTAGTACAAGGAAGGAAATAAAAATCAGAGCACAAATAATATAGAGTCTTAAAAAAAAGCTGGTTCTTTGAAAAAATAAACTAGACTGACAAACCTTTAACCAGAATCAAATCAAGAAAAAAGGAAGAGAAATGAAAGGAAGAGAAATAACATCAGAAATGAAAGAGAAAAAATAATACGTGACACCAAAGAAATACAAAGAATTGTAAGAGCATATATGAACAACTCTATGCCAACAAATGGAACAACCTTGATGAAATGGATAAATTCGTACACACATATAATCTTCTATAGCTTATTGGAAAGAATCTGAGAGTCTGTATACACAAATTACACCTACTGTAATTCAAAGATATTATACTTCAATATTCAAGGAGTAATCAAATAACTCCCAGCAAACAAAGGCCCTGCATCAAATGGCTTCACTGGAGAATTTTACCAAACATTCTGAGAAGAACTAGCACCTCTCCTCCTCAAACTATTTCCAAAAATTCAAGAGGAGGGAAGACTCCCAAGCTCATTTTATCAGGCTATCACCATCCTAATTCCAAAACCAAATAAAGACATTACAAAAAAAGAAAATAATAAGCCAATATCCTTGATGAACATAGATGCTAATATCCTCAACAATATAAGAGCAAATCAAATAAAGCAATACTTCAAAAAGATCATACACATCATAATCAAGTAGGATTTATTCTGAGAATGCAAGGTTGGTAGGACATTCACAAATAAATACATGTGATACACCATATACAAACTGAAGGATAAAAACCACATGGCCATATCAATGGATGCAGAAAAAGCATTTGATAAAATACAGCACCCTTTTATGACCAAAACTCTCAGCAAAGTGGGAAGAGGGAACATACCTAAACATAATAAAGGCCTTAAATGACAAACTGTCTGCCAACATCACACTCAATGGGAAAAGACTACAAGCAACTCCCCTCAAGATTGGGAACAAGGTAGGGATGTCTGCTTTCACCTCTCTCACTCAACATAGTAACGGAAGTCTTAGTTATAGCAATGCGACAAGAAGAAGAAATAAAAAGCATCCAAACTGGAAAAGAAAAAGTAAAGCTATCTTTATTAGCACATGACATGATACTGTACACAGAGAACCCTAGAAGATTCCATCAAGAACCTACTAGAACTGATATATGAATTCAGCAATGTAGCAGGACACAAAATTAAATGCCAGAAATCAGCTGCATTTTATAGTTCCAATGAACTATCATAAAGAGAAAATAATAATGCCATTCATGATCACTTCAAAAACCTTTGAACAGTAAAAATACTCAGGAATAAAATACCTGGGAATAGATCTAACCAAGGGTGTAAAAGACCTATACTTGGAAAATTATCAGACACCGAAGAAAGAAACTGAAGAAGAAACAAATAAGTTAAAAACACATACTGTGTTCATGGACAGGAAAATTTAAATCATTAAAATGTCCATGCTACCCAAAGTAATCTATAGATTCAATGCAATTCCTATCATGACTCCAATGACAGATTTCATAGAATTAGAACAAATATATCAAAAATTTATATATCAGAAAAAAAAATTTATATATCGGGAACCACAATAACCCTGCATAGCTACAGCGATCCTGAGAAAGAAGAACAAAGTTGGAGGAATCATGCTACCTCATATAAAACTATTCAACAAGGCCATAGTAATCAAAACAGTATGGTACTGGCATAAAACAGACACACAGATCAATGGAACAGAAGAGAGCCCAGAAATAAACCCCCAGCTTCATAGTCAATTTATTTGACAGAGGAAGAAAGCACATACAATGGGCTAGATAGTTTATTCAATAAATGGTATTGGGAAAATTGGACAGATGAATGCAGAAAAATGAAACTAGACCACTATCTTACACCACACATAAAAATAAATTCATAATGGATTAAAGACCTAAATGTTAGACTGGGAAAAATAAAAATCCTAGAAGAAAATACAGGCAGCAAAAACTCAGACATAGCTGATGGCAATATCTTATCAGATATATCTCCCCAGACTAGGGAAACAAAAGAAAAAATAAACAAATGGGAATTCATCAAACTAAAAAGCTTAGCACAACAAAGGACACCATCAAGAAAATAAAATGATGACACACAGAATGGGAGAACATATTTACCAATACATATGATAAGGGGTTAATATCCAAAATTTATAAAGAAGTTATAAAGCTTAATACCAAAAAAACCAAACAACCCAATCCATAAATGAAGGACCTGAATAGACACTTTTCCAAACAGAACACACATGTTCAATAGACATTATGAAAATATGCTCAAGGTCACTAATCATCAGATGAGTGCAAATTAAAACCACAATGAGATACCACCTCACAACTGTCAGAATGGCTATCACTAGTAAGTCAACAAACAACAAGTGTTGGTGAGGATATGAAAAAAAGGGAATTCTTTTTCACTGTTGGTAGGACTGGTGCACCCACTGTGGAAAGCGGTATGGAGATACCTCAACAAATTAAAAATGGACCTGCCTTTTAACCCAGGAATCCCACATCTGGGAATATATCCAAAGAAACCCAAAATGCTAATCCAAAAGAACATAAGCACCCCTATGTTCATGCAGCATTATTTACACATTTGTCAAGATATGGAAGCTGCCTAAATGTCCATCAATAGATGAGTGGATAAAACACCTATGGAACATTTACACAATGGACTACCACAAGGCTATAAATATGAAGAATACTTTACCCTTTGTGACAGCAAGAATGGACCTGCAGAACATTATGCTAAGTGAAATAAGCCATTCAGAGAAACACGAGTATCATATGATTTCACTCATATGTGGTATCCAATGAACAAATTGAACTAACAAGGAAAATAGAGATGGACTCATAGATAGAGAGCAGACTAACAGTTACTGAAGCGGGGAGTTTAGTGGGTGGAGGGATCCAGCAAAAAAGGATAAGGACTCGACTCATGGACATGGACAATAGTGTGGAGAAAGTGGGCAAGGGGGAGAAGGGAAGTATAAGGGGGATAAATGACAATGAAAAAAATACCATTAAAAATAAAACATGAATTAAGAGGAACCCACTAATGTTAAGTTTAACTGCATTTAACATTTTGCATTCTTCTGAAAGACATACATGTGTACTAGAAATAAGGAATAAACATTGGTTTCCTTACCTGTTGTGTTCCATCTGCACTTACAATAGGGGCAGATAGAAGAGAAATATCACTAGTTAAAATCTGAGATGTATCCAGTAGTGGTGGATGTTCTGCCATTATCAGTAAGACATTAATATACTGGATAACTCTCCAACTCTGAAAAACAAAAACATATAGCAGTGTGTACATATCCTTAAAAATATATTAAAATATAAAACATTCAAGATTTGTCTTATCCTTTTTAATTTTTTTTTAATTTTGAGAATACATATGTTAAGGCTATGGACAGTGAAACAAAGGAAGGAGTTAGGGTGGAAGAAGCAACAGAAGGGAGCCTAGGTGGTACTCTGCTTTGGTTCTCTAGAAATGTACAGGAATGAAGGAAGCCAAGGTGAGGCTGCTATTACCTCACCAAAGACTCTAAGATAGAAGAATCAACAGGAGCAAGCTTGGACAGTGCCCTGCTTTGGCTCTCTGGAAATGTAAGAAATAAATGAGCCACAGTGGGCTGGTGTTAGGTCACTGAAATGGAGCCTTGGAAACAGGTTCAGGGAGTAAATGCAGGATGGGGTGCTGCTGCCTGTTGCTCCCCTGGTTGCAAATCTTGTGAGAAACCTTAGTGCTTAGGAGAGAAAAGTAAAGATGCATGCTGAGAAAGAAGAAAGGTATGGATGTGCTCCAGAAAGAGCCCAAGATTTGTCTTATTCCTTAACCTGAAGAGATATTCTTATCAAAGAAAAATTTTTACAATATTCTATGACTACTTTTTAATCAACAGAGATTTATAGAAATTTATTTCTTCCAACTTAACCAACTGTTTGTCAATGTATACAATAAACTAAGATATATATAATAAAGCCAATATTATCAGCAGCTTCTACTTAAATTGTTTCTCTATCCCTTTCAACTCTGTACACTATTTACTTAACCACCAGCATTTTTTTGTTAAAACACAGGGACAGGCACTAAAATGGAATAACTGAGTGAAGCAATCCTATCAGTAATTTTTTTCTATGAGAGAAGGTGGTAATGAACATCCAGTACACCCACATCATCCTATTAGTCTCTAGGATGATGACTCCAGAATTATGATTTTTCAATGATTCTTCAGAGACATCAAAATAGTAGAAAATTTTGTTCAGAATTAGAATAAGACCCTTCAAGTTTTATGTTCTCACTCTGGTCTCCTACCATTCCAGTTTTATTTTTCTTTTCTAAATGACACCCATTTTATAATAAACCCTATCATTTCAGTGATAAAAGCACATACATTTACAACAGAAACCCTTAACTGTAAATAGAATATCCCTTTTATAAAAAGTAAAGGACTTGACGTAAGCAATATTAGTCTACCATATACAACGCCAACCAATAAAACATCAGACAATTACATGCCCGGATGAGCACAATTGAGCTCAATCATAAATTTCCTTAAATCTACACTGAGAGGCAAAATAAACATTTTTGGATGTTTGCAGCACTCTACAATTTCTGCAGTGTCAAAATGTCTAGCTTTTATAAGACATTAAATCTTGAGTCATTGCAGAAACTCTTCTATGAGTTGATTTAAGCTAAAAACAATTTTCTATTTAGATATATAAAAACTGCTACAAAATATTCAATACAGGTATTTACTTCAAGGTTTTATACATAAAACCACAGTACCAAACATTCTCATAAAATATACAATGTAGACATAACGAGATATATATATATATATATATATATATAAACTTATCTATTATGTATACTCATATGCACGTATATGTATGTACATGCATGTATGTATGTACACACCCACACATACGTATATGTGCACATGTGTGCTAATATATGCTCATACATGTGCTTATATGTGTGTATGCATTTATGTGTATATGTATATATACACACATACATACAGATATGGGGAATGCAAATCTATCTTCTGGGATTGCTCTATTTCTTAAAGTTCAATAAAATCACTGAGTACTTTAAATCGTCAAATAATTTCACTCTGTGAACTATACAAAGAATGTAAGATGGAAAATAGTCAATATATTATTTTCACTCTTGCGCTTGCATGCCACATAACTTAGTTTAAGAAGAAATATTTTTATGGGAGGGAGTAGTGGGAGGAAAATGGAAACAACTGTACTGGAACAACATAAAAAATAAAGAAAATAAATAAATACATTGACCTTAAAGAACAAAAAGAAACATTTTTAAGGAGGCTAACTCAGGATGATTAACAGGACTAACCACAGTTAAAAATTTATAAGCAATTCAGGTTTTTTAAATTAGTAATTTTTTAAAGTAACCATTGAGTAATTTTTATTTTGTCACTTTATTCTATATGTAATATTTTAATACTTTTAACTAAAACTGCAAATCACCATTATAACTTAAATTTAGAATGTAATGCTGAAGTTACAACCACAGTTTGGTTTCAGGAGGTGGACTGGAAGTTTACAAATATAAATTTCTTCTGAACCTCCACTGAATTCCAAGAACAATGCTATTATAAATGAGATCTGAAGTCACATGCTACGTTTTACTATTATTCCATATAAGTGTTATCTCCAATTTTATTTTTGTAAAGTTATAAAATATCAAAAGTTTCATTTACGAACTGATTTCTTATATGGCTGTATTCATAACACAATATGAAAGGAGCTGGTTTTATTTCAGCTTGCAAATCATAAATGTCAGTCATGCAGATGAACTGCTGCATTTAGAAAGCTAGAAATTCCTTTCATTCTTGCACAGAGAACACTTTTAGGTTCTTTCAAGAAATGTCTTCTAATTTTGTTACTACTCACTTCCTACATTCTCATCTTATTTTGGTGACTACAAACACCCACTTGTTTTAGGTTCACCTATCTTTACTTGCTTTTTAATTTTTTAACTTCCTTTTTTCACATCCTCACATGAAGACATGTTTATTGATTTTAGAAAGAGGAAAGGAGGGAGAGAGGAGGAGGAAGAGAGAGGGGGAGGGGAAGAAACATCGACATGAAAGAGAAACAAGGATCGTTTGCCTACTGTATTCTCCCTGATTGGGAATCAAACCTGCAACTTAGGTATGTACCATGACCAGGATCAAACCTGCAAATTTTTGGTGCATGGCCTGACACTCCAACCAACTGAGCCGCCCAACCAGGGCTATTTGCTTTTTATAATGAAATGTATGATACATGTAAAAAGAAAAAGAGAGGAGTGATTTCTTGTGCTCACTAATTTCCATGAAATAATATTCCTCCGTGGCCTATTCCAGGTTATCATAATTTAAAAATCTAACTGAAAATTGCTGAATGTTTAACAATATTTGAACACAAAGACAAGATAGCTCCAGCATATTACTGTTTAGATCTGTATCTGCATATCAATATTCATTCACCTATCTTTGTAGTAATAATATACTAAAATGTTAACATTTCAGGAATTGGATGGAGGCATAGGTAGATACTTCGCCTCCTTGCACAACCAAAAGAAGGACAACAACAAATTTAAAAAAAAAACAATTTATAAGCAACTGCCAGAAGTGCCAGAAAATTGAACTGTATGGAAGTCTGACAACTGAAGAGTTGAAGAAGAAACATTCATCCAGACCCGTAAGAGGGGCAGAGATGGGAAGCCAGGGTGGAGAGGACTCGAGGCAAGGCAGTGCTGGAGAACCGGGTCGGGCTGTCCCACTTTTGCATGTGGATAAACAGGAAAGAACAACTGGGGGGCGAGACAAACTGAGGAACCCAGTGGGGGGTTCCAACGTGGGGGGAGAAATAAAACCTCAAAACCTCTGACTGAAAAAACCTGTGGGGGTTGCAGCAGCAGGAGAAACTCCCAGCCTCACAGGAGAGTTTGTTGGAGAGACCTGCAGGGTCCCAGAACATACACAAGCCCACCTACCCAGGAATCAGCACCAGGAGGGTCTTCTTTGCCTGTGGGTAGTAGAGGCAGTGACTGAAAGCCAGCCAAGAGCCAAGCAAGTGGCACTGTTCCCTCTCTGACTTCTCCCGTACATATAGCACTAGAGCTAGCCCTGCCCTATCGAAAACCTAAGGCTCCACCATAAGATTATCAACTGATTTTTTAAAAGAAATCTTATAGGCAAGAAGGGACTGGTAAAAAGAACGCAAAGTCATGAAAGGCAAGGACCTACACCCAAGATTACTCTATCCAGCAAAACTATCATTTAGAATGGAAGTGCTTTCCAGATAAAGTCAAGTTAAAAGAGTTCATCATCACCACGCCCTTATTACGTGAAATGTCCAAGGGACTTATCGAAGAAAAAGAAGATCAAAACTATGAACAGTAAAAGACCACAAACTTAGAACTATCAACAACCAAATCTAAAAACAAAAACAAACTAAGCAAACAACTAGATCCGGAACAGATGGACAGAAATGGAGATCACTCGGAGGGTTATCAGTGGGGGGAGAATGGGGGAAAAGGTACAGGGTATAAAAAGCATAAATGGTAGATAAAAAATAGACAAAGGGAGGTTAAGAATAGTATGGGAAATGAAGAAGCCAAAGAACTCAAAACTATGACCCATGGACATGAACTAAAGTGGGAGGATTCTAGTGGGAGTAGGAGGGTACAAAGTGGAGGAGAATAAAGGAGAGAATAAAATGGGACAACTGTAAGAGCATAATCAATAATATGTAATTTTAAAAATTTTCAGGAATTCGAGGGAAGAAAAGCTGAACTTTTTGTAGTATTCTTGCAATGTTCTCTAAGTTTGAAATTTTAAATAATGTCAAATTAAACAATATTTTTTAAATATTAATGCCAGGTTGCAGATCTGAATGTAAACATAAAACAAAAAAGCTTCTAAAAAACCACAAAAGAACATCTTCATAACTGTAGAATTTAGAAAGATCTTTCAAACATGGTACAACTTACATTTCTTAAATCACAGAGGGAAAAAATGATAGGTTAAACTTCAATAAAATTAAGATCTCTCATTAAGAAATATCTTTAACTTCCAGCAAAGATGGAGGTGTATATGGAGACACTGTGCATCCTAGCATAACCAAATTTAAGGACAACAAAGATTTAGAAACAAAAGCACAATCAGAACAGACAGAAAATTGAAATGTACTGAAGTCTGACAACAACAAACCATTCATCCAGACTGGTAAGAGGGGCAGAGTCAGCAGCAAGTGGAGAGGGGCCAAGGCAGGAAAAAGTGGTGGTTGGCAGACCCAGGCACGGGGAGGAAACAGCAGACCCAACACAGTGAGACAGGCAAGGCAGCTGGCTGACCTTGGACACACAGTTGCGCGCAGATAAACCAGGCAAAAAATGGGCGGAGAGACACACTGCACAACCCAGGGCCCCAGAGATGGGAAATAAAGCCTAAAAGCACCGACTGAAAAAAACTTTCGGGGGTTAAGGTGCCAGGAGAGGCTCCCAGCCTCACGGGAGAGTTCGATGGAGACCCACAGGGTCCTCAAAGGTACACAAGCCCACCCACCCAGGTACCAGCAACGGAAGGACCCAATTTGCTTATCGGAAGTAGCACAGGGGACCGAAATGAAAGAGAGCGCAGAATAAGCGCCAATGCTCCCTCTCTGACCCCGCCCCCACATACAGCGTTACAACCCAGCCACGTGGGTTGCCCAGCCCAGGTGAACACCTAAGGCTCCGCCACTCATGTGACCTGACCAAAAATGGCTCAATCAGAAGAACAAATCAAAGCCCCAGAGCCAATACTTTTAAGCATCCAAGGGATAGCCAACCTATCAGATGCACAGTTCAGAACACTGGTGATTAGGATGCTCACAGAACTGGTTGATTTGGTTTGCAAATTAGATGAAAAATGAAGGCTATACTAAGTGAAATGAAGGAAAATGCACAGGTATCCAATAGTGATAGAAAGAAAACTGGGACTCAATTCAATGGAGTGGACCAGAAGGAAGGAAGAAACAAACAGAAAAGAATGAACAAACAAGAATTCAAAAAAATGAGGAGAGGCTTACGAACCTCCAGGACTTCTTTAAATGTTCCAACATCCAAATTATAGGGGTACCAGAAGGGGAAAAGAAACAGCCACGAGTGGAAAACTTACTTGAACAAATAATAAAGGAGAACTTCCCCAATCTAGGAAAGGAAATAGACTTCCAAGAAGTCCAGGAAGCTCAGAGAGTTCCAGAGAAGTTGGATCCAAGAAGGAACACACCAAGGCACATTATAATTATGTTACCCAAGATTAAAATGAAGGAGAGAATTCTAGAAGCAGCAAAAGTTTAGGGGACAGTTACCTACAAAGGAGTTCCCATCAGACTGTCAGTTGATTTCTCAAAAGAAACCTTGCAGGCAAGAAGGGACCAGAAAGAAATATTTGAAGTCATGAAAGGCAAGGACCTACATCCAAGATTGCTCTATCCAGCAAAGCTTTCATTTAAAATGGAAAGGCAGATAACGTGCTTCTCAGATCAGGTCAAGTTGAAGGAGTTCATCATCACCAAGCCCTTATTATATGAAATATTAAAGGGACTTCTCTAAGAAAAAGAAGATAAAAAATATGAACAGTGAATGGACAGCAAACTCACAGTTATTAACCACCACACCTAAAACACAAGCAAACTAAGCAAACACCTAAAACAGGAGCGGAGACACAGAAATAGAGATCACATGGAGTAGGAGGAAGAGAGAGAGGGAGAAGGTACAGAGAATAAGTAGCACAGACAGTGAGGAGAAAATAAGGGGAGGGCAAGAGTAGTGTGGGAAATGCAGAAGCTAAAGAACTTACGACACAGGGACGTGAACTAAAATGAGGTAAGGTGGATGGGAGGGGGTGTGCAGGGTGGAGGGAATGAAGGGGGAAAAGGGGACAACTGTAATGGCATAATCAATAAAATATATTAAAAATTTCTTTAAGAGAATAAGTCAGACAAATATATTTACCACATATATAACTGAAAAATACCACATATTTAGAATACATGAGGAGGGACCCCAAAAAATCCAGAATTACCATCTGGAGGGTGGGTCCCTTTTACTACAAGGCACCCCTACTAGGTGAGTGTTCTAGGAACCCATCCGTATCAGCACACCAGCTAGCATTGTTGTGAGAAGCTGCATTCACCTTCAGTAATTTTTTTTTGAAGACTCTTTCCAAGGGTTTGCCCATTTCATGATTGGTGATTTACAAGAGCACCTGCCCACACACACAGCACTTGGTGTTCAACTGCTTTTGACCAAATGGACACAACTCCCATGCCCCAACCTCCCTATTCACCCTATCTCTTCCCAGGTGATCTTTTTTTGTTTACCGAGAAGAAAATAATCCTCAAAGGGAAAAGTGTTCCCAATGTGGAACAGGAGAAGCAAAAAACAGCACAAGGACTTAAAAGGCATCAAAATTGATGAGTTCACAAATTGTCTTGAGCAGTGCAAAAAAAGTCTTGATAGGTGTATTTTGTTGAATGGAGAGTACTTTGAAGTTGACAAAAGTTTAAACATGTAGGAATAAATACACAATTTTTATAAATAAATTCAAGTTTTTTGGGGTGTCCCCCTTATATACAGACTTCCTACAAATTGATTTTTAAACAATAAAAAATGTCGAGGGACTTGAATATACTCTTCACAAAAGTATAAACTCAAGACAGCTTTTTATATGTAAATATGTAAAAAGATTCTCAAATTAACTAATTACTAGGAACAAGCTAATTAAAAATCATATAATACTACCACATAATAGGATGATAAAAACAAAAGAGACTGACAATATTAAACATTAGTGACTGGCATATTTAATACTGGCATATTCTAATATTTCATATAGAATGAAAACTCAAAATCACCTTGGACACCAATTTAATATTATCTACCCAGGGTGAACACATAAATATTTTATGATTCAGTTGTGATTCAAGTATTAGACTCCTACTGAATACCAAAAAGAAATGCACACACATGTGCACCAACAGAGAAGTACATGAAGGTGTACAGCAGCATTATTCTCTAATAGCCCAAGACTATAACTACCCGAAACAATAATCCAAAGTAAATGGTAACTGTATCTGATTCATCCAAGTGGACAACTATACAACAATGAAAATTAATGAACTAGTGATACAGGGAACAACACAAATTTCACAAATAAAAGTAAGGGAAAAACAGACTCAGAAGAATGCATACTATACAACCATTTTATAATAGAAAGTTCCAAAGCCAATGAAACCAATCTATAGTATTAAAAGTCAGGACAGCAATTGCCTTTGGAGAGGAAGAAAGAGTAGAGATTGGAAGGGGCATGAAGGCAGTTTACAGGGTGCGAGTACTGTTCTATGTCTTGACTTGTGACACTGTTATGTGTTAATTGCCACTGCATTATGCATTGAGCTGTACACTGATATAGAGAGTGGGGCAAAGTAAGTTTAAGTGGTTCTTATGGTAAACAATATAATAATTAATAAATAATAATACAAGAATAAACTGTTTCATGTACTCAAAACTGTAAAACTACTTTTGCCCCACCCTATCTATATACTTCTCTGTGTACACTTCAGTAAAATTATTTCTTAAAGCTAAAATGACATGATTGTCTCTTTTTTTGAGGCTTTTTAAAGATTTTATTTATTTATTTATTTATCTCTAGAGGGGAAGGAGAGAGGGAGAGAAACATCAATGTATGGTTGCCTTGTGTGTGTCCCCTGTTGGGAGTTGGCCTGCAGGGAACCCTCCTGCAACCCAGGCATGTGCCCTGACTGGGAATTGAACCGCGATCCTCTGGTTCACAGGCCTACGCTCAATCCACTGAGCTACACCAGCCAGGGCTCATGATTGTCTTAAGTGATGCAGAAAAAGCATTTGATAAGATTTAATGCCCTTCCTGATTAAAAAAATAACACTCAATAAACTATGAATAAAAGAAAACTATCTCAACATATTAAAGACCACACATTAAAACCCCACAGATAATATCATACTCAGTGCTGAAAAACTGAAAACTTTTCTTCTAAGACTGGGAACAAGACCAGATGCCCACTCTCTTGTCACATCCATTCATAGTACTAGAAGTCCTAGCCAGGGCAATTAGGCCTGAAAAAGAAATGAAAGACATCCAAATTGGAAAGGAAAAAGTAAAATGATCCCTGTTCATATAAATCATCTTATATGTAGAAAATTCTAAAGATTAAAAAAAAATGTTAGATCCATTCAACAAATTTAGTGAAAATGCAAGATATAAAAATCAACATGCAACAATCAGATGCCTTTCTATACACTAACCAAATAATCTGAAGAGGAAATTAAGAAAAAAATCCATTTACAATTGCATCAAAACAAATACAATACTCAGAAATAAATCTAATAAGGAAGTGAAAGATTCGTATACTGAAAACTGGCAAAGTATTGCTAAAAGAAATTAAAGAGGACATTCTGGAATGACATCCTGCGTTGACAGACTGGAAGACAACACTGTTAAGCCCATACAAACCAAAGCAATCTACAAACTCAATGCAATCCCTGTCAAAATCTAGATAGCACTTTTTTCTTTGCAGAAGTAGAAAAATTCATTCTAAAATTTATATAGCATGTCAAGGGTCCCCTGAATAGGCAAAACAATTTTGAAAAAGAAAAACAAAATTTGAAGACTCAAATTTCCCGATTTAAAAACATATTACAAAGCCAAGGTAATCAAACCAGTGTGGTAATGGCATAAAGACAAGACAAATACACCAACAAAAAAGAATAGAGGGGCCACAAATACACTCATGCCTATGGTCAAATGATTAACAAAACTGTCAAAACCACACAATGGACAGTCTTGTCAACAAATAGTGATGGAAAAACTGCTTTTTTTTCCCAAAAGAAAGTCAGAATACACAAAATTAACTTAAAATCTAAGTGTAAGACCCAAAGTTATAAAACTTCAAGAAAAAAACAGAGGAAAAGCTTTATGGCATTGGTCTTGTTAATGATATGTAAGACATGACAACAAAAGCAAATATCATGAAAGCAAAAATAGACAAATGAGCCCTGACCAGGTCGTTCAATTGGTTGGAGTGTTGTCCTGTATATCAAAAGGCTGCAGGTTCAAGCCCTGGACAAGGTACATGCCTAGGTTGTGGGCTCAATACCCACTTGGCCCATGTATGTGAGGCAACCAATCAATGTTTCTCTCTCACATCAACATTTCTCTCCTTCTCTCTCTCTTCCTCTCTCTAAAATCAGTAATAAACATATCCTTGGGTGAGGATTAGAAAAAAATAGGCAATTTAGACTACATCAAACTTGAAAACTTTTGAACACACTCAACATAGTGAAATGCACCCTAAGGAAAGGAAGAAAATATTTGCAAACTTTGCTCTAGTTGCTATAAAATACCACAAACTGGGCAGCTTAAACAACAGATGGTTATTTCTCATGGTTCTGAGGTTTGGGAATTTCAAGATCTGGGTAAGAGCATCATCAGGTTCTTGGTGATGGCCCTCTTTGTGGCTTGCTAAATAAGAGCCACCTTATTGCTACACCCTCACATGAACAAGAAATGGGGAGTTCTGTTCTCTCTTCCCTCTTCTTAGATAATAACGGTACTAATCATCATGGGAGTTCTACACTTGTGACTTCACCTAAACCTAATTAACTCGTGACCTCATTTAAACTTAATTATCTCTTAAGTATCTGACTTACCCATTTCAGAAGGAAAGGTATTTATTCCATACATTCTTTTACTGGCCCCCAAAATTCATGTCCTTCTTGCATGCAAAATACGTTCATTCCATCCCAACAAAAGTCTTTTATTTATTTATTTTTAGAAAGAGGGGAATGGAGGGAGAAAGAGAGGGAGAGAAACATCAATGTGTGGTTGTACACCCCCCACTGGGGACCTGGCCCTCTACCCAGGCATACTCTCCAACTTAGAATTGAAACCATGACCCCTTGCCTCACAGGCTAGCACTTAATCCACTGAGCTACACCATTCAGGGCCCAACAGAAGTCTTAATTATGTTAACATAAACTCTAATGTCTAAAATTTTAGCTAAATCAGATTTAGGTGAGACTTGGATACGATTCATCCTGGGGCAAAATTCCTCTCCAGATATGAACCTGTGAAACGAGACAAGTTCTATGCTTCCAAAATACAATGGTGGGACAGGCCAAAATCAGAAATCAGAAGAAAGGGCTTCTGGTCAGGGGGAGGCATAGGCAGAGACACACTTCGCCTCCACACACAACCACAAGAATTAAAACTAAACCTCAAAACAAAAAACACCCAGAACTATCAGTTTTTCAGGAGAGACCGTTTAAAGGGCCTGCACAGACTTAGAACACATGCAAACTCATCCACACTGGGATCCACCACCATGGCAACAGCCAGAAGGGTGTCAGTCATGCACGAGAAGTAGGTGAAGTGACTGGAAATGGGCGAGTGCCAAGCAAACCTCCAGGAGGCAGGCAGTGGCATTGTGCTCTCTGAACCCTCCCCTCACACAGAGCCTTGAAGTAGTGAGTGGGTTGCCCTGGCATTTACCAAAGGCTCTGCCTCACACAATTTAACAGGTGCACTAAGACAGGGAGTCAAACCAACACTTCCTAATACAGAAACAAATACAGCATGGCTGCCAAATTGAGAAGACAAAGAAATACGACCCAAATGAAAGAAGAGAATAAAGCCCCATGAAAAGAACTAAGTGAAATGGAGATAGCCAATTTATCAGACGCAAAGTTCAAAACACTGGTGATCAGGATGCTCAGAGAACTGATTGAGTCAGTCGATGACATAAAGGAAGAAATGGGAGGTTACACTAAGTGAAATAAAGACAAATAAAGAAGGAATCAACAGTGAAGAAAGGAAGTCGGGATTCAAATCAACAATTTGGAACATAAGGAAGAAATAAGACTCAACCAAAACAACAAAGAAACAAGGAATTCAAAAAAGCAAGGATGGTATAAGAAGCTTTTGGGACCTCTCCAAACATGCCAACATCTAAGTCACAGGGCTTCCAGAAGAGGAGGAGGAACAGCAAGAAACTGAACTTATTTCAAAATAATAATAATAATGAAACAAACTTCCCTAATTTGGTAATTGAAATACACATACAGGTCCAGGAAGCACAGGGAGCCCCAAACAAGTTGGACCCAAAGAGGAACACACCAAGACACAGCATAATTAAAATGCCAGAGATTAAAGATAAAGATAAAAAGGGAATCTTAAAAGCAGCTAGAAAAAAAAAAGCAGTGTTAACCTACAGAGAAGTTCCCATAGGACTGTCAGCTGATTTCTCAAAAGAAACTTTGCAGGCAAGAAAGGTCTTGCAAGAAGTATTCAAAGTGATAAAAAGGAAGGACCTACAACCTAGATTACTCTATCCTAAACAAAACTATCATTTAGAATCAAAAGGTAGATAAAGTGCTTCCCAGACAAAGAAAAGCTAAAGGACTTCATCATTACCAACTCATTATTATTATTATGAAATGTTAAAGAGATTTATTTATGAAAGAGAAGATCAAAACTATGAACACTCAAATCACAACTCATGACTATCAACAACTGAACCTAAAAAAACAAAATAAAACAAAACAAAACAGCCCTGGCTGGTGTAGCTCAGTGGATTGAATCCCGGCCTGAGAACCAGAGTCACTGGTTAAACTCCCAGTCAGAGCACATGCCTGGGTTGTGGGCCAGGTCCCCAGTAGGGAGTGCACGAGAGGCAACCACACATTGATGTTTCTCTCCCTCTCTCTAAAAATAAATAAAATCTTTGGAAAATAAGTAAAGCAAGCAAATTTTTTTTAAAAAGCAAACAACCAGAACAGGAACAGAATTACAGACATGGAGATTATCTGGAGTGTTATTAGCTGGGACAGGAAAGGGAAAGAGTAAGGGAAAAGACGCAGAGATTAAGAAGTATAATTGGTAGGTACAAAATATGCAGGGGGATGTTAAGAATAGTATAGGAAATGGAGAAGCCAAATAACTTTTATCTGCAATACATGGACATGAAACTAAGTGGGGGAAATGCTGGAGGGAAGGAGGGTACCAGGCAGAAGAGGGTAAAGGGGGGAAAATTGGGACAACTGTAATAGCATAATCAATAAAATATACTTTAAAAAATAAATTGGAAGAAAGAATGACAGGTCCTCAGCAAGTCCAAAATCTAACAAGGCAAGTGCCATTAGATATTAAGGCTTGATAATAATCTCTTTGGTTTCATACTCTGTTCCCTGTACCCAACTTGGCATGGCATTACTCCTACAGATACTTCTTCAGCTTGGTAGAGACACACCCATGTGGCTCAGCTAGACAAAAGTCTTATCCTTTGAAACTGCGTATAAGTAGCCTTCCCTCAGCCCTGTTCAATCTGGACCTATGGTGGAAATAGCAGTCCTGATGACCTCTGAATCACCTTTTGGGTCCTTCTTTCCTTTTCTTAAAGGATACTGCATGCTCACAGTCTTCTTTCATTCCAAACTATTTTGTTTCTTTTACCCACAGAAAGGCTGCCGGCTGTGGTATAATCCCACCTCTTTTCCAGGCTTCTGTTGAGACAATTAGGTCCATGGCTCAGGCTAACATCCTTAATAAGTGGTTGGTCAGCCACACTCTTGGTATTTCTTTCCAAACATGCTCCTCAATTTTTTAAAATATGAATAGGCTGGGAATTTTCCAAATCATTAAGTTCTGGTTTCTTACTGTTTAACAAAGCCTTTTCAATTAATTTCTCTCCTCTTACATTTTACTGTAAGCAGTTAGAAGGAACCAAGACATTCCTTCAACATTTTGCTTAGAAACCTCCTCAGCTAAATACCCAATTTTATCATTCCCAAGTTCTGCCCCCCAAAAAACACAAGAATATAAATATTGCTCAGCCAAGTTCCTTTTTCCTTTATAATAAGGGTAGCCTTTCTCAACTATCCAGTAACAGTCCTCATTTCCATCTGAGAACTCATCAGAATAGCCTTTAAATCCTTATTTCTACCAACATTCTCCTGTTCACGATTATTTATGTATTCTCTAGAAGATGGAGGTTTTCCCTTCGGCTCTCCTCTTTTCATTCAGGGCTCTCACGGGTCATCATCAGTGAGATCACAGTCCCTTAACAGCAATCTCAGCTTTTTCTAGCAAGCGCTTCAAAACTTTTCCAGTTATAGTATACATTACCCAGTTCCAAAGCCATTTTCACATTTTTTCTAAAGCAGCACTCCATTTATTGGTACCAATTACTGTCTTAATCAGCTTAAGCCTCTAGAACAAATACCATTGACTGGGTGGCTAAAGCAACAGAAATTTATTTCCAACAGTTCTGGAATCTGGGAATTCCATGATCTATGCACCAGTATTATTAGGTTCTTGCTGAATGCTCTCTTCTTGGCCTATAGATGGCTATCATTATATCTTCACAAGGCAAGAGAGAGAACTCTGGTCTCTTTGACTCTTCTAATAAGGGCACTAATCCATTATGGGGGCTCCACCCTCATGATCTCATCTAAACCTGAGTACCTCCCAAAGCCCCACCTCCAAATGATCACACTGAGGAGTTAAGGCTTCAATTCAGTCTCTACATTCAGTCTATAATGCTATCTGGTTTAGAAACAATACTGTGTTTTCTCAGTCACTGCTATAATCCTGAATCTATACTAGCTTCCACACTCATATAATCCATCAGTTTTTCTTTCTTAATCTCTTCATTCATATCCATCCACTTTATATGAATCTGTTCTAAGAATGCTGCTATTATGATATAGCCTAGACATAGCATAACTAGCTCATGACAATAAACATGGCTTAGTGTTTGAAACTTCATCTCTACTTCTTTAAAGGTATGTGGGAAAAACACAAGACAAGATCCTACTTGGATTACAACCATAGCATAATTGAGATACCCACAGGAATAATACTGATGTTTCAACTGAGAAATTCAATGTGTTTTTCAGTTCTTTTCATTTGTCTAATTCAACAAAACTAGAAGTTAAAGGCCATATCTGAAATCAGAAGACCACTATACATTCCAAGGAGTTTTAGTATAAGAGTTAAATTTAGAGTTTAGGAGTACTTGAAAATATACATATAAAAAATTAGGTAAAAACAATTAAATCATTGTAGCAATTGTATTAAGGTGATGGAGTTACAGTAATTTTCTCTATTTACCATTTTTTTTGTAATGTGGATATGGTTTTACCACTTTCATCAAACTTTAAAAAGTGGTCAGTATTGAAAAGCCCTAGGCAACCACAGTCACATTTGGCTTATCGACTATTTAAATACCTTTTCAGAGAAATTTCAATAAATTTTTCTTGAATTTGGACCTTATCCAAATTACTAATTCATCTTACAAACTGATATCCTAAAATGAATTTTTCTAATTTAAACTTGTATTTTACTTTTTAAACTTTTGGATTTTTTTATCTTCTAAACGTGACTATACTATATTTAAAAAAGGCTGCTTTAAATCACCTGCAGTGGAATTTCCTAAGACGTAAGTCACAGAAATAAATCTGTAAAATCATCCTGTCATTTTTAATCAGAAACATACAAAATATTTCACATAAAAAGATATTAGGTTTTTTACATGTTTTCTAACACTAATTAATTCTTGCAAACACTGTTTGATATCAACTATTCTCCGGAGAAATTAATTCATATGCATTATTCATAATAATGCATATGAATTAAATGCATTATTTTGTTTTGTTTTGTTTAGGTTTAAGGCTTTTTATTTTTTCACACACAATTTAATCTAATGCCTGCCTTTTTATACTCACATTTTCTGACTATTAGAATGAGGTGTAACAATTAGGAGAAATTTTGAGATTACAGAATATTTTTAAATTAATACGAAAATCACCTATAATTATGCTGACATAACCATTGTCAATATTTTGGTATATTTCTTTAGTCTTTTTTCAATATCTATTTTTTCAAGTTTTTGTAATACAGATTTTAACACCATAAAAAAAGGAAGACTAGCACAAGGAATACCCATCTACTCACCAACAAATTCAATAGTTATTAGAATTTGCAATAAATGTCAATCAGTATTTCTCTCAGTAACTCTCTACCCCATGTGTCTCCATCTCTTATTTATTTATTTGTTTGTTTTTAAATAAATATTGAGAAATGTTTACTTTCATTTATTTGTTTATTTTTACAGGGGAAGGAGAGAGGGAGAGAAACATCAATGTATGGTTGCCTTTTGTGCATCCCCTGCTGGGAGTTGGCCTGCAGGTAACCAGCTTGCAACCCAGGCATGTGCCCTGACTGAAAATCGAACCGTGATCCTCTGGTTCGCAGGCTCGTTCATGCTCAATCCACTGAGATACGCCAGCCAGGGTCCATCTCTTTTTTAGAAGAGTGAACCATGCTTCTGTACTTTCCAGAAAATAAGATATTTTTTCCCCAATTTTTTTATTTAATTATTTTTCAAGTACAGTTTTTTGTCTATTACTCCCATCCCATTCCACCCCGGTGCTCCCTCCCTCCCTCCCTCCCATTTCCACCTTTCTCAGTTGTTGTCCATGTATCCTTTATATATGTTCCTCTAAATCCCTCCCCTATTTCCCCTGAAATTACCTCCCCTCTTCCTTCTGGTCACTGTCAGCCTGTTCTCTATTTCAGTGTCTTTGGTTATATTTTGCTTGCTTGTTTCTTTTGTTGTTTACCCTCCGGTTAAAGGTGAGATCATATGGTATTTGTCCTTCAACACCTGGCTTATTTCACTCAGCTTTCCAGTTCCATCCATGATGTTGCAAAAGGTAGGAGCTCCTTCTTTCTTTCTGCAGCATAAAATTCCATTGTGTATATGTACCACAGTTTTTTGATCCATTCATTTACTGATGGGCACCTAGGTTGCTTCCAACTCTTGGCTATCGTAAATTGTGCTGCTATGAACATTGGGGTGCATATGTTCTTTGGGATTGGTGTTTTAGGGTTCTTAGGATACAACCCTAGCAGTGGAATTGCTGGGTCAAAAGGCAAGTCCAATTTTAGTTTTCTGAGAAAATTCCATACTGTTTTGCATAATGGTTGTACCAGTCTGCAATCCCACCAACAGTGGTCCAGAGTCCCCTTTTCCACACACCCTCTCCAACATTTGTTATTTATTGCTTTGTTTATGATAGCCATTCTCACTGGTGTAAAGTGGTATCTCATTGTGCTTTTAATTTGCATCTCTCTGATAGCAAGCAATACTGAGCATCTCTTCATGTGTCTCTGGATCCTCTGTATGTCCTCCTTGGAGAAGTGTCTGTTCAAGACCTTTCCCCATTTTTTAATTGGCTTAGTTGTCTTCTTAGAGTGAAGTCGTGTGAGTTCTTTGTATATTTTGGAGATTAAACCTTTGTCTGAGGTATCATTGGCAAATATGTTTTCCCATACAGTTGGTTGTCTTTTTATTTTAATGCTGTTTTCTTTAGCTGCGCAGAAGCTTTTTATTTTGATGAGATCCCATTTGTTTATTCTTTCCTTTATAGTCCTTGCTCTAGGGGACATATCAGTAAAAAGGTCGCTGCGTGAAATATCTGAGATTTCCTGCCAATGTTCTCCTCTAGGACTTTAATAGTGTCATGGCTTATATTTAAGTCTTTTATCGACCTTGAGTTTATTTTGGTGTATGGTGTAAGTTGGTGCTCGAGTTTCATTTTTTTGCATGTAGCTGTCCAGTTCTCCCAACACCATTTGTTGAAGAGGCTATCTTTACCCCATTTTATGATACTGCCCCCTTTGTCGAATATTAATTGACTGTAGAGAGTTGGGTTTATTTCTGAGTTCTCTATTCTGTTCCATTGGTCCATGTGCCTGTTTTTATGCCAGTACCAGGCTGTTTTGATTACAGTGGCCTTGTAATACAGTTTGATATCAGGTATTGTGATCCCTCCTACTTTGTTCTTCTTCCTCAAAATTGTGGCTACTATTAGGGGTCCTTTATGGTTCCATATAAATTTTTGTAGTGTTTGTTCTATGTCTGTGAAATATGCCATTGGTACTTTAATAGGTATTGCATTGAATCTGTAAATTGCTTTGGGTGGTATGGACATTTTGATGATGCTAATTCTTCCAATCCATGAACACGGTATATGTTTCCATTTGTTTGTGTCTTCCTTGATTTCTGTCTTCAGTGTTGTGTAGTTTTCTGCATACAGGTCTTTTACCTCCTTGGTTAGGTTTATTCCCAGATATTTATGTTTTTGCTATATCAAATGGGATTTTTTTCTTAATTTCTGCTTCTGCTGTTTCATTGCTGGTATACAAAAATGCCTTTGACTTCTGGATATTGACTTTGTATCCCGCTGTTTTGCCAAATTCATTTATTAGTTGGAGCAGTTTTTTGGTAGAGGCTATAGGATTTTCCATGTACACTATCATGTCATCTGCAAACAGTGACAGTTTTGTTTCCTTCTTTCCAATTTGAATGCCTTTTATTTCCTTCTCTTGCCTAATCGCTGAGGCTAAAACTTCCAATACTATATTGAATAGAAGTGGTGAAAGTGGACTACCTTGTCTTGTTCCTGATCTTAGTGGAAAAGCTTTTAGTTTTTGCCCATTGAGTATGATGTTGCCTGTAGGTCTTTCATATATGGCCTTTATTATATTGAGGAATGCTCCCTCTATTCCCACTTTGCTGAGTACCTTTATCATAAATGGGTGTTGAACCTTATCAAAAGCTTTTTCTGTATCTATTGAGATGACCATGTGGTTTTTGTCTTTGCTTTTATGCGGTGTATTACATTTACTGATTTGCAGATATTGAACCATCCTTGCATCCCTGGGATGAATCCCACTTGGTCATGGTGTATGATCTTTTGATGTATTATTGGATGCAATTTGCCAATATTTTATTGAGGATTTTAGCATCTATGTTCATCAGCGATATTGGCCTAAAGTTTTCTTTCTTTGTTGTGTCTCTATCTGGTTTTGGAATTAGGATGACGCTGGCTTCATAAAAAGAGTTTGGGAGTTTCCCATCATTTTGGATTTTTGGAATAGTCTGTGAAGAATAGGGGTGAGCTCTTCCATAAATGCTTTGTAGAATTCTCCTGTGAAACCATCTGGTCCGGGGCTTTTCTGTGATGGGAGTTTTTTGATTACTGCTTCAATTTCATTTGCTGTTATTGGTCTATTCAGGCTTCTACTTGTTCTTCATTGAGTTTTGGTAAATGCATTATTTTGTTTCACCTAAGTTTCCACATCTTAGTGTAAACTTTCATTCACGCATAGAAGGATTAATTGTGCTTTTTAAAAATTTATGAAAGAAATTACACTTGTACAAAATTAAGACAGAAAGGATAGTGAGGAGAGATAGAGCTATCAGTGATTTTGAATGATATCAAAATGAAAAAAATAAGACAATTTGGTCATTGAAAAGACATGATTAATTTAGGCTTCTTGTTCTTTCTCTTCCCAATTTTTTAAATTCTTTGATCCTTCAAAGTATGGGTTGGTAGAAAATTTCATGTGTTTTTTTTCCATAAAATAATAGACATATTTTTCATTTTCACCAGTAACTTTATTGATCTGGATATTTTGTGTATGTCAGCTATCTACTGCATGGTAGAATGCTGAGTGTCCTCAATTAATGTCTTAATTTGATCTCTATCAACTTCAACTGGTGTACCTGACTGTGGAGCATCATCCAGCAAGAAATCTCTAGCATGAAGCTCTGCAAGCCACTTCTGACATGTTAGATCAGTCACAGCACGTACTCCATACACTGTACAAATCTTTTTTTTGCATTTTTATCTGCATTTTTACCTTTTTTGAAACAACAAAGCATAATATGCCAAAAATGTTGCATATTTTCTTCCATTTTCAATATTAAAATGGCCACACATAAATTTATCAGTTTTGGTAAGTGTCGTTTAAATGCACACTGATATGACAGCTCTCATGATACAATCTAACAAAATTGTTTCGAATAAAGTTAAAGACAACTAAGAGCTATTAGAGCCATCTTAAGGCAATAAAATAAAATTTAAAAAACCAGACAAAATTCTTAGCCAACCCAAAGGAACTCTGGTACAAGATTTGGTACAAAAAGATTACAACTAAAATATTTTAGATTAAAAAAACAAAACCAAAAAAACAGAGGCAGTTTTTGACTTAGACATGGGTTGTCTTCCAAAATTGCATTCAGATAAAAAATAACTGTAAAAAACATTCCTACAGAAACATGTAAGAAGTGGGAGTTAGAGTCTTAGATCATATTGCAAAAGGTCGATTTAACCTCTATTATATCTTTCGTATTTTTATTTCTGGAAATTTCCCAAAATAATATATGCCAAAATAACCATAAGATTATAATGAATTCTCAAGTTCTCATCACACAGATTCAACCATTTCAACTCATAGCCAAGTCTCATTTCATCTACACCACCACCTGTGTACTATATTCCTATTTTGTATTATTTTCAAGTATATACTTTAATCTTCAAATGTTCCAGTGTGTATCTCTGAAAGACAGGAATCCTTCTTCAAAACATAACCACAATGCGCAATATCATTAATGATCCAGAGTGTAAATTTAAATTTAAATATTCTAGACTATTAAAAATATGATTGATTATAACAAAAAGTTAGCAAGGGAAAAATAACCAAAAACCATTATCAAACATAATAGTAATAATTTCTTAAATAGTCAAACATAGAAACATTCAAATTTCAAACTCTCATTACTTTCTATTAAAATTTGTTTGAATCAGAATTCATACTAATTCCATATACCACTATTGGCTTTCATGTCTTTTAAAACCTCTTTTAACCTCCCCTGGCCAGGTGGCTCAGCTGGTTGGAATGTCATCTGGAATACCAAAAGGTTGTAGGTTTGATTCTCGGTCAGGCAAATACCTAGGTTGTGGATTCAGTCCCCCATCAGGGCGAATGCAGGAGGCAGTGGATTGATGTTTCTTTCTCTCCCGTACTCACTCTAAAATCAAAATAAAATCCTCAGGCGAGGATTAAAAATATATGTATATTTTTAAAAATCTCTTTTAACCTAAATACATTCCATTTAATTGTTATGACTTCTATACAGTATTCTAAAAATCATACTTTATGTCTGTTCTTTAAGGTGGCAGTAAGTAGATCATGTAGGTATAACTAACAAAACTTTTTTCATTTTAATATATTGAATAAATCTATGCAGGTAATTTAAAAAACATTAGGCTTCTGGTCAAGATGGCAATAGGTAAATGCAATACTTGGAACCTGCCACACTCACATCAGAATTACAGTTAACCTACAGAAAAACAGTCATTGAGACATACCTGAAATCTGGCTGAACAAAAGTCATAAAAATAAAGATAGAAAAAAGAAGCTACACTGAGATTGGTAGGAGGGGCAGAGACATAGAATGAGCTGATCTCAACCCACGTGGCAGTAAAAAAAAACAGCAGGAATATCTCAATTGCAGAGGTGCCAGCTGAGAAGTAAGGGTTCCAGCCCCACACGAGGCTCCCCAGCCATGGATTCCAGTGCCAGGAAGAGAAGTCCCCATAATTTCTGGCTGTAAAAACCAGCAGACATTGTAGCTGAGTGAGATAAAGGGGTCTTCGAGTCCCAGGCATTCCTCTTAAATGGCCCCCTAAACTCGGACTTTTCTGAGCTCCAGCACTGGGGCAGCAGCTTCAAAGACCCAAGAACAGACAGAGAGGAACTAAATTTTTTAGCACCAGGACAAGAGATACAGTGGCAGCTTACTACCAGAGAGAAGTTCTGGAGGCCACTATTCCTTTCTTGAGCAATCCCCCACCCCCTGCAAAGAGCCACTATGCTAGCATCATATCTGAGTCTCCAACTACCAGGCAACACTGTTAGCCCCATGTGGTAACTCTCTGAGATCTTGCCCCATCCAACTTGTGGGCCCATGCAAACTGTTTCCAGTACAAATGGTATGTCTTGGCTCATGCTGCCAACATTCCATAACTCATTCAAACAAGCAGCATCTGGCCTCTGTGTACCTTGTACCTCTTGCTAAGTGGCCCCAGGTCTGGCACTAGTGGCAGCTGGCCTTAATTCATTGCTTGGCCTCTCCCAGGCACCTTCAACCCAGCCAGCACAAGTAACAGCAATCTGCAGATAGCTTTGCAGCTCATGCCAGATAGCTCCAGGGAGGGCACAGGTGACAGCTGACATTGGCCTGCACTTCTGCAGAAGCCCCAGAACCTGCCCACCCAGTAGACAGCTTCACACCACAATGAAGCACCATCCAACCACCTCCATGAGCAACACACTCAGAAGTTGACTCTGAGGATACCTGAGCCCCACGCAATTAAGTTTTGCTCCATGGAGTGAGCCCCAGTACAGATCCTCCAAGACTGTTGTGGCCCAGTCTTCACAGCTGATCAGCCTTGAGGTAAATACCTCCAACTGAAATGTCAACAGCAATCAAGGTGCAACTACAAGAGGAGGATGTACACAGTCCACATGAGGGCAAGGGAGCACTTGGAGCACTCAGCTTGAGTGAACAAGGAAGCTGTGCCAATGGGCCTTACAGAACACCTACTACAAAGAGGTCACTGTATCAAGAGTGGGAGACATAGCAGCTCTACCTAATACATAGATAGAAACAAAGGATGGTAGCCACAATGAGGATACAAAGAAACATGTCCCAAAGGAAACAACAGAACAAAACTCCAGAAAAAGAACTAAATTAATGGAGACAAGCAATCTACTAGATGCAGAATTCAAAACACTGATTACTAGTGTTTTATATTAGTGTTTTATATAAGTTTATTGATGCTCAATAAACTTAGGGAAAAAGTAGAATTTAGTGAGAACCTCAACAAAGAGGACACATAAAAATAAAGACAGAAAACTTTAAAAAATCTGTCATAAATGAAGAATACAATAAATTAGAGGAAATAAACAGAAGACTAGATGAAGCAGAGGACTGAATCAGCAACTTAGAAGACAGGTGGCAGAACATACCCAGTTAGAAAAGAAAAAAGAATTTTAGAATATGAGGATAGTTTAAGGGGCCTCGGAACAATATCAAACATAACAACATTTGCATGATAGGAACATGAGAAGAAGAGGGAAAGCAAGGACTTGAAAATCTATTTGAAGAAACTTTGATGGAAAACTTCCCTAACCTAGTGAAGTAGACATACAAGCCCAGGAAGTGCAGAGTCTTCCAAACAAGATGAACACAAAGAGGCCCTCACTAACACACATCATAATTGAAATGCCAAAAGTTAACCACAAAGAAAGAATCTTAAAAGCTGCAAGAGAAAGGCAGTTACCTAGAAGGAGGTTCACGTGCAACTGTCAGCTCATTTTTCAACAGAAACTTGCAGGCCAGAGGGGACTGGCACAAAATATTCAAAGTGATGAAAAGTAAGAGCCTACAACTAAGATTACTCCACCCAGCAAAACTATCATTTAGAAGGAAAAATAAAGACCTTCCCAGATAAGAAAAAGCTAAAGGAGTTCATCACCACTAAAACAGAATTACACAAAATGTCAAAAGGTCTTTTTAAGAAGAAAAAGAGATAAAAATAACAAAACAGTAATACATATCTATTAACAATTACTTTAAAACTTAAATGTTCCAATCAAAAGACATAGGATGTGTGAATAAATAATAAAACAAGATCCTTACATATGTTGCCGAAAGAGACCTACTTCAGATCGAAAGACACACACAGACTGAAAGGGATGGAAAAAGATATTTCATATATATGAAAATGAAAAGAGAAGCTGGGTAGCAATACCTATACCAGAGAAAAAAGACTTTATAGCAAAGGCTATAACAACAAAAAAAGATCCATTAGTCCACTTATGGGTATTTATCCAAACACTAAATCAAAGATGTATACATTAATTAATATGTTTATTGCAGCATTTTCACAACAGCTGAGATAGGGAAGCAACCTAAGTGTCCATCAATAAATAAAGAAGTGGTGCATATATACAATGGAATATGATTCTACCATTAAGAAATATATCTTGCTATCTGCAACATCATGAATGGACCTAGAGGGTATTGTGCTGAGTGAAGTAAGTCAGAGAAAGACAAATGCCAGATGATATCACTTATAGGTGGACTCTAAAAAAAAAAAAATCAATGAACAAGCAGGACAGAAACAGTTCCATAGATACAGAGTTTATTTTGACAGTTGCCAGATGGAAGGGGTAAGGGAGGACAGGTGAAAAAGGGGAAGAAACTTAGATATACAAATTGGTAATTACAGAATAGTAATGGGGATGGTAAAGCAGAGCACTGGAAATACAATCAAAATATTGTAATAAGTATATATAGTGTGAGATGGGCACTAGATTTGTAAGTTATATAAATGCCTAATCACAGAGTCATATGCCTGAAACATAATATTGTACATCAAGTATAATTTTAAAAATATTTTTAGAATTAGTGAGCTCAAATTTTAGTATCTGATTTTAATTTGACTAGAAAACAACTAATTACTAAAATATAAACATAAATGCAGTGTCAATGTATTAATCAGTCTTCTATATCTACCCATGATTACAGAGATATTAATTAGTCTTCTATATCTACCATGAACCACCATTTTGTATAAAAGCACATCTCGGCACAATTCATTTTCTTGTAGAAAAATGTAAAAAGGAACCATGTGAGGATTTTACATTTCATCATGAAATGTCTTAAACCTATAGGAAAGCTGAAAACTCAAAAGTCATTATCATATATGTGTAATCTAGATTCTAAAATCAACATTTACCTTTACCACATGCATCCCTCTATCTATCTTTTTTGAAAAAAATGAACTTCAAAGTTGTGAATACCAGTTTACTTCACCCCTAAACAGGCCAGGCTTCATTAACTACTATTCAGTATCTCTTTGGTTCTTTTCTGAAGGTAAAATTAACATATGATGAAATGCATACATTTTAAAAATATTTATTTACTTTTAGAGAGCAGATAAGAGAAGGAAAAGAGAGGGAGAGAAACATCTATGTGTGGTTGCCTCTTGTGTACCCCCTATGGGGGACCTGGCTGGCAACCCAGGCATGTGCGCTCGACCAAACCCAACTGGCGACCCCTTGATTCATATGCCCCCACTCAGTCACTGAGCCACACCAGCCATGGCAAAATGCACAAATCTTAAGTACGCCATCACGTGAGATTTCTTGCAACAAAACTTACCACTACCATCTAAAGACCCACCATTGGTCTAAAATCATTGTTTTCAAACTCTCCCATGTTATCAGAATCACTGTAGGGCTTATTAAAACAGATTGTTGGCTTCTACACCTAGAGTTTCTGATTCAATAGGTGTGGGATAAGGCCTAATAATTCCTATTTCTAGTAAGTTACCAGTTGAAACTGATGCTGCTAGTCCTATGGACATACAGATCTAAGACTAAACTAATTTGTACATAACTACTAAGTGATCACGAAAATGTCAGGTTGATAACAATGTATAGTATAGTTCATTGTTGAAGGTCTCATCCCAGATGTGAATACATTTCTCTTTCTCCACTAGAAATAGATAAAAATAGTCTCCTTAAGGAGAAGAAGGTGTTTGCAAAGTAATCAAATTTACTGACTCTTTGAAACTGCCCTAAATATTTCAGCCAAATAAATATACTATGAACCAAATTAATTTTCCTCTCAGACTGAAACTGTTTCCTATAATTTTATTGTTTTCATTTTTTTAAATATATTTTATTGATTGTGCTATTACAGTTGTCCCATTTCCCCCTTTATTCCCCTCCTCCCCTCCCACCCCTCCCACCCACATTCCCCCCCTTTAGTTCACGTCCATGGATCATACATGTAAGTTCTTTGGCTTCTACATTTCCCATACCATGCTTACCCGCCCTCTGACTATTTTCTACCTACCATTTATGCTACTTATTCTCTACACCTTTCCCCCTCCCCCTCCCACTCCATGTGACCTCCATTTCCATGATTCTGTTCCTGTTCTAGTTGTTGACTTTGTTTTTGTTTTAGGTTTGGTTGTTAACAGCTGTGAGTTTCTTGTCATTTACCTGTTCATATTTTTTTATCTTCTTTTTCTTAAAGTAAGTCCCTTTAATATTAAGGGGTAAGTCCCTTTAATATTTCATATAATAAGGGCTTGGTGATGATGAACTCCTTTATCTTTATCTTTTTATAAAATATATAGAAACTTTTAAATCTTCTTGGGAAATGGCAGAGTAATGAGTTAAATGTATTAAACATGCAATAATTAAATACAAAATGGTAACTACGTTACTCAAGATTTTTAAAATTGCTTTATTGAGGTAAACTGACATATATTAAGTGACACATTTAAAGTATATTACTGCCCCCTTTGTAAAATATTGACTGTAGAGAGTTGGGTTTATTTCTGGGTTCTCTATTCTGTTCCATTGGTCTATGTGCCTGTTTTTATGCCAGTACCAGGCTGTTTTGATTACAGTGGCCCTGTAATACAGTTTGATATCAGGTATTATGATCCCTCCTACTTTGTTCTTCTTTCTTAACATTGCAGCTGCTATTCGGGGTCTTTTATGCTTCCATATAAATTTTTGAAGTGTTTGTTCTATGTCTGTGAAATATGCCATTGGTACTTTAATAGGTATTGCATTGAATCTGTAAATTGCTTTGGGTAGTATGGACATTTTGATGAAGTTAATTCTTCCAATCCATGAACACGGTATATGTTTCCATTTGTTTGTGTCTTCCTTGATTTCTGTCTTCAGTGTTGTGTAGTTTTTCTGCATACAAGTCTTTTACCTCCTTGGTTAGATTTATTCCCAGATATTTTTTTTGTTTTTGCTGTATCGAATGGGATTTTTTTCTTGATTATACGCCTTCACTCTAAGAAGACAACTAACCCAATTAAAAAATGGGGAAAGGTCTTGAACAGACACTTCTCCAATTAGGACATACAGAGGATCCAGAGACACATGAAGAGATGCTCAATATCACATGCTATCAGAGAGATGCAAATTTAAACCACAATGAGATACCACTTTACACCAGTGAGAATGGCTATCATAAACAAAGCAATAAATAACAAATGTTGGAGAGGGTGTGTGGAAAAGGGGACTCTGGACCACTGTTGGTGGGATTGCAGACTGGTACAACCATTATGCAAAACAGTATGGAATTTTCTCAGAAAACTAAAATTGGACTTGCCTTTTGACCCAGCAATTCCACTGCTAGGATTGTATCCTAAGAACCCTAAAACACCAATCCCAAAGAACATATGCACCCCAATGTTCATAGCAGCACAATTTACAATAGCCAAGAGTTGGAAGCAACCTAGGTGTCTGACAGTAAATGAATGGATCAAAAAACTGTGGTACATATACACAATGGAATTTTATGCTGCAGAAAGAAAGAAGGAGCTCCTACCTTTTGCAACATCATGGATGGAACTGGAAAGCTGAGTGAAATAAGCCAGGTGTTGAAGGACAAATACCATATGATCTCACCTTTAACAGGAAGCTAAACCACAAAAGAAACAAGCAAGCAAAATATAACCAAAGACACTGAAATAGAGAACAGGCTGACAGTGACCAGAAGGAAGAGGGGAGGTAATTTCAGGGGAAATAGGAGAGGGATTTAGAGGAACATATATAAAGGATACATGGACAACAACTGAGAAAGGTGGAAATGGGAGGGAGGGGGGAGCACGGGGGTGGGATGGGATGGGAGTAATAGACAGAAACCTGCACTTGAAAAATAATTAAATAAAAAATTGGAAAAAATAAAAAATAAAAATTTTAAAAGCTTTTATGAAAAAAAATAAAGTATATGACATTATCTGGGAAGCACTTGATCTGCCCTTCCATTCTAAAAAAAAAATAGCTTTGCTGGATAAAGTACTCTTGGATGTAGGTCCTTGGCTTTCATGACTTGGGGATACTTCTTTCCAGCCCCTTCTTATGTGCAAGGTTTCTTTTGAGAACTCAGCATATAGTCTTAAGGGCACTCCTTGGTAGGTAGGTACCTTTCCCCTTATCTCTTGCTGCTTCTAAGATTCTCTCCTCTTTATTCTTGGGTAACTTAATGATGATGTGTCTTGGTGTGTTCCTCCTTGGGTCCAACTTCTTTGGGACTCTCCGAGCTTCCAGAACTCCCTAGAAGTCTACTTCCTTTGCCAGATTGGGGAAGTTCTCTTTCATTATTTGTTCAAGTAAGTTTTCAATTTCTTGGTCTCCATCTTCTCCTTCTGGTACCCCTATGATCCAGCTGTTGGAACATTTAAAGTTGTTCCAGAGGTTCCTAAGCCTCTCCTTATTTTTTGAATTCTTGTTTCTTCCTTCTGGTCCACACTGTTCATTGGAGTCCTGATTTCCTTCCCTACACTGTTGGTTTTCTCTACATTTTCCTTTATTTCACTTAGCATAGCCTTCATTTTTTCATCTAATTTGTGACCATATTCAACCAATTCTGTGAGCATCCTAATTACCAGTGTTTTGAACTGTGTATCTGATAGATTGGCTACCTCTTCGTTTAGTTGTATTTTTTCTGGTGCTTTGTTCTGTTCTTTCATTTTGGCTTTTTTTGGTCTTGGCGCACCTGTTATGTATGAGGGGTGGAGCCTTAGGTATTCACTAGGGTGGGGCAACCCATGTCACTTCATTGTGATGCTGTATGTGGTGGAGGGTTCCATGAGGAAATAATGCTGCTTGCTTGCTTGATTTTCAATCACTTCCCCCACTACCCACAAGCCAGCTGGGTGCTGATTCCCAGGTGAGTGGGCTTGTGTACCTGCTAGGATTCAGTGGATCTCTCCAAAGAACTCTCCTGTGAGGCTGGGAGTTTCTCTCGATGCTGCCTCAACCCCACAGGTGTTTTCTGTCAGGGGTTTGAGCCTTTATTTCCCCACACTAGAACCCTGGGTTACACAGTCTTCTCCCTCCCCCATTGTTCCTCCCGGTTTATCTGCACTGGAACGTGGGACTGCCCAGTCCTCAATCCGCCGCCTGATTGAGTCCACCAGCAGCAGCTGTGCCACAAATCCTCTCTGGCTGCCCGTCTCCACCCCTCCTACAAGTTTGTATGAATGTTTCTTCTTTAACTCCTTGATTGTTGGACTTCCATACAATTTGATTTTCTGTCAGTTCTGGTTGATTTTTGTTTTTAAATTTGTTGTTGTCCTCCTTTTGGTTATGCAAGGAGGCACAGTGTGTCTACCTCCACCTCCATCTTGGGCAGAAGTTAGTTTTATTTATTTTTAAAAGATGTTATTTTCAGGGAGGATGGACGGAGGGAGAAAGAAAGAGAGAGAAACATCAATTGGTTGCTTCTTGTTTGCTCCCAAATGAAAGCCTGCCTTACAACCCAGGCATGTGCCCTGAACAGGGAATCAAACCAAAGACCTTTTGGTTTGCAGCCTAGTGCTCAATTCACTGAGCCTCTACAGCCAGGGCATACTTCCTACAATTTTAAAAAATATATACAGAAACTTTTAAATCTTCTTGGGAAATGGCAGAGTAATGAGTTAAATGTACTAAAGAAACATGTAATAATTAAATACAAAATGGTAACTACATTACTCTAGATTTTTAAAATTGCTTTATTGAGGTAAACTGACATATATTAAGTGACACATTTAAAGTATATGACTTAAATTTTGATACATGAATATACCCAAAAAACATTAATGCAATGAAGAATATAAACCTATCTATCACCCCCCGAATTTTCCTACTATCTGTAATCCCAGCCTTTTCATTTTCAGTAACTAATGATATTAAACCTGTTTTTCTTTATGTGTTTGACACCTACAGCTCTTTGGTTAGGTATCTGTTCAATACTTTAGTCCAAAATGGACTTTGATCCATTTTGTTATTGGATTTTTATTTGTTTTCCTATTATTCAAATTTTATAATGCTTTATATATTATGGATACCACTCCTTTATCAAGTTAAGTGGTTTACAAAGATTTTTTTCTCAATCAATGGCCTGTCTGTGAATTCTCTTACCAATGTCTTTTTGAAGAGCAGAAGCTTTAATTATAATGAAATCCAACTTCTCAATTTATTATTGAAAAGTTGGATTTCATCAATTTCTCAATAACTTTTGTTATTTTAGGGTATTTTTAGTGTTTTATCTAAGAGATTTCTGCCTATACAGTCACCAAAATGTTCTTACATTTACTCCATGAAACTTTATACTTCCAGGTTTTACATTTGGCTTGTTCTATCAATTATAAAGAGAGGGACATTGGAATCTGTTAAAGTTGCATATTATGCCACAGCTGGTGTGGCTCAGTGGACTGAGTGCGAGCCTGTGAACCAAAGGGTCACCGGTTAGATTTCCAGTCAGGGCACATGCCTAGGTTGCCAGCCAGGTCCCCAGTAAGGGGTTCGTGAGAGGCAACCATACATTGATGTTTCTCTCCCTCTCTTTCTCCCTCCCCTCCCTTGTCTAAAAATAAACAAAATCTTCTTAAAAGTTGCATATTATTTCTCTTTGCCATTCTATCATGTAATTTGAAGCTCTTTTATTGGATGCATAAAAATTTAGGTTATGTCCTCTTGATGAATTAATAGCTTTATTATTATGAAATGACCCTCTTTATCCTTGATAATAGTCTCCAGTGTGAAATATAACTTCTAATCTAATACAGTTACTCCAGCTTTCTTCTGTATAGCATTAGCAAATGTTTTCAAACCTTTTACTTACATTTAAAGTAGGGTTCTTATAGATGTGATATACTTGGGTTTTGATGTTTTAAAAGCTTGTTCCAATGATCCCTGACTTTTAATTAGTGTTTAGACCATTTGAATGTAATTCAGTTATTGATATGTTTGGGTTTAAATCTACCATCCTGCTATTTGTTCTTTTTCTGTCCTATATGTTCTTAATTCCCTTTTCCCTCTTCATCTGTTTTGTTTTGATAACTTCTATTATATCATTTTATAGTATCTCCCTTCTTGGCTTACAGAGTATAATTCTTTGGTGTGTTCCTTTGGTGGCTGCTTTAGGGTTAATATACATGTTAAACTTACTACAGTCTAACTTTTCAATATCTAATTTATCACCATATAGGTAGCATAAGTTCACTTACACTATTCTGGGTGTAAGTATCAGAATCTTATAGTAATAATATACCTGCCATTTCTCCCCTTCTTTGTGCTATAATTATATATTTTACTTTAACATATACTATAAACTCTACAATCATCATTTTTACATTAGTCCCTTATAAAAATATCTATAAATTTTTAAAGAATTGTATATATTTACCCATGCAGTTATCATTTCCAGTGCTCTACATTCTTTTCTCTAAGTCCAGGTATTTATATGGTTTAATTTCCTTTCTGATTAAGAACTCCACGTTAGTGAAAAACTAAAGGTAATGTATCCCTTCAGTTTTGTATGTTTGAAAGTCTTTATTTTACCTTTGTTCTTGAAACATAATTTTGCTGAGTAAAGAATCCTAGACTCACAGTTAACATTTTTATTCTAATATTTCAATTACAGTTGACAATGAATATTGTATTAGTTCAGGTGTTCAGCATAGTGGTTAGACATTCATATAACTTAGTTACAAAGTGATCCTCTCAGTAAGTCTAGTACCCATCTGACACTGCATATAGTTAACACAATACTACCAACTATATTCACTCGGTTTTATTTTATATCTCAGTGACAATTTTGTATCTGCCCATTTGCACTTCTTAATTTCCTCATCTTTTATACCTACTCCACAACCACCCTCCCATCTGGTAACCATCAATTTGTTCTCTTCTATAATTTTGTTTCTGTTTTGTTCATTCATTTATTTTGTTTTTTAAATTCCTCATTTAAGGGAAATTATATGGTATTTGTTTTTATCTGTCTAATTCACTTAGCATAATTCCCTCAAGGTCCAACCATGTTGTCACAAATAGTTAAGATTTCATTCTCTAAAAAAATTTTTTATCCTTACTCGAGAACATTTTTCCATTGCTTTGAGATATAGAAAAGAGAGAGAAACATTGATGCAAGAGAGAAGCATCGATCAGTTGCCTCCCTATGTGCCAGGATCAGGGATGGAGCCTGTAACAACCTAAGTATGTGTGCTGACTGGGAATCAAACCCATAACCTTTTGGTTATGGGACAATATTCCAACTGAGCCACAGCAACCAGGGCAAGATTCCACACTTGTTTATGGCTGAGTAATATTCCATTGAATATATGTACCAATTCTCTATCCAATCATCCACTGATGGGTACTTAGATTACTTCCATAACTTTGCTATAGTAAATAATGCAGCAATGAACACAGGGATGCATATATCTTTTCAAATTAGTGATACAATCTTATTAGTGTCAGACTACTGATTCACTCTGGGAAGACTGACTGTTATGTTTCTAAAAATTTACCCAATTCTTCCATATCCAATTCTTCCATTTATCCAATTCTTCTAACGTACCAGCATATAGTTGTAGTATTGTCTTATAATCCTTTCTAGTTCTGTGATGTCAGTTTAATTGGGTCCTCTCTCTTTTTTTCTCGTTGAATCTGGTTATAGGTTTACCAATTTTGTTTACCTTATAAAAAAAACAGCTCTTGGTTTATCTTTTGTATTGCTTTTGAGACTCTATTTCAGAAGATGAAATAGTCTTAATTATTTCCTTCCTTCTACTCACTCTGGGCTTTGTTCTTTTTCTAGTCACTTTAGATTACATTGTTTATTTAAGATTTTTTCCTGTTTCTTAAACTAGGACTGCATTTCTATGAATTTCCCTTAAAAGTGCTTTCACTGTGTCCCACAAATTTTGAGTTGTGCTTTCATTGTCATTTGTCTCAAGGTATCTTTTGATTTCTTCCTTGATCTTGTTATTTAGCTCCATGTTTGTGTTTTTCAGTTTTCTTCTTGTAACTGATTTCCTGTGTCATAGTGGTATGACAGGTATAATTTCAGTCTTCTCAAATTTACTGAGACTTGTTTCTTGGCCAAATGTGATCCTGGAAAATGTTCCATGTGTGCTTGAAAAGAATGTATACTCTGCTGCTTTGTGATAAAATGTTCTAAAAATATCAATTAAATCAATCTGTTCTACTACATCATTTAAGGTAAGTTTCTTTGTTCATTTTCTTTCTAAATGATCTGTTCATAGGTGTTAATGGGCTGTTAACATCCTGTACTGTGACTGTATTACTGTCAATCTCCTTATGTCCCTCAATACTTGCTTTATATATTTAGGTGTTCTTGCATTGGGTGCTTTGATGTTTACAAGAGTTTTTTCCTTTTGCTGGCCTGATCCATTTATCATTATGTAACGTCCTTCTTTTTTGCCTGTTATAGCCATTGTTTTAAATGCTTTTTTTCTATTTTGACTTACATTAAATGCTTTTCTACCCCTTTACTTTGTGTGTGTATTTTGATTTAAAGCAGGATTCTATGTATAGGTCCTGTTTTCTTAACCATTTAGCCACCCAGTCTCTTATTGAAGCATTTAAAGTGATTATTGATAGGTAGGTAGTTATTGCTATTTTATTATTCACGCTTTTAAAAGTCTTTTCTTCTTAAAGAAATCCCTTTAACATTTCTTAAAATACTAGTTTAGTGGTGATTAACTCTTTTAGCTTTTTCTTGTCTGGAAAACTCTTTCATCACTCCTTTGATTCTAAGTGATAGCCTTGCTGTGTAATCTAGGTTGAAGGTCTTTAATTTTCAACACTTTGAAAACATCATGCCAATCCCTTCTGGCTTTGAGTTTCTGTTAAGAAATCAGCTGACAGTCTTATGGGAGCTCCCATGTAAGTAACTAACTGCCTTTTTCTTGCCCCTTTTAATATTTTCTCTTTGTGTTTAGCCTTTGGCATTTTAATATTGACATGTATTGATGAGGGCCCCTTTGGGGTCATCTTGTTTGAGACTCTCTGCACTTTCCAGACTTGTGTGTCTATTTCCTTCACCAGATTAGGGAAGCGTTCCATCATTATTTCTTCAAATAGGTTTTCAGTCCCTTGCTCTCTCTCTTCTCCTTCTGGTACCCCTATGATGTCAATGTTTTCATGCTTGAAATTGTCCCAGAGGTTGCTTACATATATATCCTTTTTTTTTTTCATTTTGCTGTTCTAATTATTTTATGCTACCTTTGTCTCAAATCATGGACTTGACACTTTGCTTTATATACTCTTCTGTTTACTCATGTATTTTTCATCTTAGTTATTATATTCCTCATTTGTTACTGGTTCTTTATGGTTTCTATGACTTTTTTTGGTACTTCCTATCTCTTTGTTGAAATTCTCACTGAGTTCATCTATTTCTCCCCTAAATTCATTCAGCATTCTTCTAATCAGTGTTTTGAACTATGTATAGAATAGATTCCTTGCCTCCATTTTTTTTCTGGAGTACTGTTCTTTCATTTGGGACATTTGTGTCTCATTTTCGTTGCCTGCCTTTGTTTGTTTCTACATGTTAGGTAGATACATCTCCCGGTCTTGGCAGGGTAGGCTTATGTACTAGGTATCCTGTGGGGACCAGTGGTACAGTATCCCTGATCAGCTGAGCTGATGCTTTAGGGTGCCGTTTGTGTGGACTCTGTATGCTCTCGTGTTCTTGTTGAGCTTTGAATGCTTTTCTCACATGAGTGGATAGAGGTAACCTTCAGGCTCACTGGCTGTGATGACTGGCCACAACTACAGCAGATGAACTGCTGTGTATGCTGGCCCAACAGAATGGGACTCATTGTAGCAGGACTTAGGGGCCTCCTGAGACCATCCTTCATACCAGTGGTCTGATGTGACCAGAAGCCAGTCACCAGGTATGCTGATTTTGAGGACTCTTGGGAAGGGCTCCAATATAGGCCCAGGTCAGCTACTGCCTGTTTCTGGCTGGCACCACCTAGTAGGAGCTACAAAGTGATCTGCATTTGGTAGCTGCCTAAGTTGGGCTTGGAGGTACCTCAGAGAGGCTATGCTTCTAAACCAAAGTTAGCTTCCACTAGTATTAGGCTGGGGATCACTTAACAAGGGGAGCAAGGCACACTGAGGGAAGTGCTGCTTGTTTGGAGTTTGTGGACCTTTCAGAGGTTTTAGTAAAGTCTATTAGCATGGGCCAAGGACAGCCACTTGTAATTGTAATTCCAGTAGTTGTGTAAGTCAGGTAGGGCAGATTCTCAGGGGAATCATCAAGGTAGAGCAATTTTGACAAAGACTCATATCTGGCATCTGCCTGTGCCTAAAAGCTGGGTAGGAGCAGGGCTCAGCAAATGTATTTGGTGCCCCACTGCCAGCTCTCTGTGGGGAGGGCTCCACAAAAGAATAAAACAGCAAAGAGTCCTGCCCCTCCAGCCCTCACCCTGAAATCAGACAGTCAGTTCCTCTCTATGTATCTGGCTTTCACCCAGCACTGGAGGTCAGAGTGTGTATTTCATCAAATAAGTCCATATGTGAGCCCTTTAAAATGAACACCTGCTAGAACTCCAGCAGCCCTCCATCTTACCCAGAGAGAATTCCCCTGACTTTCAAGCTACAGGTTGTGGGGAATCCTGTTCCCAGCACTGCTGGTCCAAGCTGGGACTGCCTAGTGTGGGGCTCAGACCCCTTGCTCCTCATGGGATGCCCAAAACAAGATATCTCTCCCGATTCTTAACCACCACTTGTGGGGGAGGAACCAGCCCATTTTGTATCTCCAACCCTCCTATCAGTCTCAAAGTGGTTTCTCCTTTATATCCTTAGATATAAGATTTCTGTTCAGCTAGTCTTCAGGCAGTCCTCAAGGGTGGTCATTCTATAATTTAGTTGTAATTCTGATGTGGTCATAGGAGGCAAGCACATTTACCTACTATGCCATCCTACCAGAAGTCTGACAGTTCTTTCTTTCAGTGTTCTAAAGATTTTGCTCCATTATCTTCTTGCTTACATTGCTTCTGATGAGAAATCTGTTATTATCCTTATCTTTGTTCCATTTTTCTTTGACTGCTTTTAAGATTTTTTCTCTTTATCATTTGTTTTAAACAATTTGCTTATGATGTTCCTTGGTGCCATTTTCATTTATCTTATGCTTATTATGTTTATTTCTTGGTTTATAGTTTTTTTATCAAATTTAAAAAGTATTTGAGATTATTTCTTCAAATATTTTCTTCACTTCATCTTTTAAACAATTCTCTTTTCTCTGTTTTTCGTTTTAGGTAATGTCTATCACTATGTCTTCATGTCCACTAATCTTTCTTCAGTACGTCATACATTGTGTCTTATCTTTGACACTGTAATTTTAATCTAGAAGATACCCTTACTTAATATGTTCAATTTTTCCTCTAGCTTCTCCAATGTATCATACACAGTCATAATTGTTTAAATGTTCTTAACCATTCAATTCATTACCTTAGCACCTAGGTTCACAACAGAATGATTTGAATCCTTCTTTTTAAAAGCTACTGGCTTATCATAATTTCACCACATTTAACATGTTTCTTTCATTAATTACTTCCAAATACATAATTTTATCATAAGAAGACCAAGAAACATTTCTGTATTTTCCATGAAAAAAAGAATTATGTCGAACCCAGTATTTTAATATCACTTCTGAAATAAGCAAATTCTATTTATAAATCTGCAACTATTCCTGAATTAAAAATTGTCTAAACATGCTCATATTCCCTTATCTTATTATTTTTCATTGCTTTTAAAGAAAAAGGAATGGAAAAACATCAATTGGTTGCCTCCAACACAAGCCCTGAGGAGTTCAAACCCAAAACCTAGGTATGTGCTAGAACCAGGAATTGAACCCTAAACTTTCTGGTGTGTGGACAATGCTCCGACCAACTGAGCCACCAGGCCAGGGCTTCCTTCATCTTATTTTTAAAGAACATTCTTTCTCTTTACTCTGTTTTCATCTTACGCTGATATTTACCAACTTTCTTAAAATATTAGGTTCTAATATTAAAAGGGGGGATCAAATATTCAGGTACTTGAGCTTGTTTTATAATTGAGAAAAATCACTTTTTTATATTAGAGATTCATAAAATAATTATACTAAAATTATCTTAACTAGCATGTATGGTTACAAAGGCTGAGAATCACTCATCTATAATTCTCACTTTAATCCACTGTAACATAGTTTCAGACCCAATACTAAACTGAAGGTGCTGTTTTTAAAAGTACCAATAACTTTAGACACCACTGGGAAACTCTTTTGAGAGTGACAGAAAGTGCTATTTACACAGGGGAAACAGACATAAATCAAGGCTGTCCAACTAACAGTTATGGTTCTAACAAGGACTAATTATAATTACCAAATCCCAACCCTCTTATGTTTTATTTTGGTACTGAAAAACATACATACAGACATTATTTTTAACTCTTCCTCCTGCCCCTAAATGCAGTTCCTATTTCTACACTTCCCCACTGTGCAATGTACGCTTTCAGACTTCTCTGTACTTACTTGTGTATGAGGTTTTCTGGCAGTAGTTGTTACATAAATGAAATTACATGTACTAGTCAGTGTCTTGCTTTTGCATGTAAGATATCTTTAAGATTTTCTTAAAGAATGACATCTGTATCTATTTCATTCTTTTTTCATTGCTGCCTAATATTCTACTCTAAGGACATGTCATGATTTCACTATTCTATGCTTCCATTTTTTTTTCAAAAAAGGAGAGGGGTTTCTCCCTCTACAGAAAATCATGTAACATTCTCTATGAACCTATGATAGTATTTCTGTATTATAGATATATGGAAGTGAAACTTCTGGTTCAGAAGTATGCACTTTTAAAATTGATAGATACTGCCCTGGCCAGATGGCTCAGTTGGTCGGAGCATCATCTTGTACACTAAACAGTTGCAGGCTTGGATTTCTGTTCAGGACACATACCCAGGTTGTGGGTTCCACCCCCAATAAGAATATGTTGGAAGGCAACCCATCAATGTTTCCCTTTCTACAATCTATAGAAACATATCCTATGGTGAGGATTAAAACAATAATAATTAAAAAATAAACATGATAGAGACTACCAAAATCCTCTTAAAACAAATGAGCTATTTATACTAATTTCAGTAATTTGTGAATGCCTACTTTACAATTTGACACTAATATCAAAATTCTCCAGATTTTGCCAATTTTATTACCAAGGAGTTTTTTTCTAATCCTATCACACTGATATTTTCATTGAAATTTCTCAGATCACTGATGTGGTCAAGTATCTCTTCAAAACTTTATACTGCCACGGCTGGTGTAGCTCAGTGGATTGAGCGCGGGCCTATGAACCAGATGACTGCGGTTCGATTCCCAGTCAGGGCACATGCCTAGGTTGCAGGCCACTTCCCAACAGGGGACACACCAGAGGCAACCATACATTGATATTTCTCTCCTTCTCTCCTTCCCTTCCCCTCTAAAGAAAAATAAATAAAAATCTTAAAAAAAACTTTATAGGCTAGATTTCTACTTGTATGAATTTTCTACTTACATTCTTTCTCATTTTCTATTAGGTTATCTTTTTCATTTCATACTGAGTTGTATGCATATCTTGTATACTTTGAATATTAGCTTTGTATATTACATGACAAAAAGTTTATCACAATTTATTGCTTGCCTTTCTAAATGGCACCTAAGTTTGATGTCTCACCTGAAAAGGCTTTCTTTACCCTGGCCTACCAATTATTCTTATATTCACTTCCGAAAGTTTTGCCATTTTGTTTTTTACTTACATATAATCCATTTGAGAAAAGTGTCATGTAGTTTTCCCTTTAACCTATGAATATAGTGAATTACATTAACATGCTTTCTAATACTGAATCAATATTACACACCTAGGATTCAACATGAGAACTGGTGTAACTTAATGATTAAAATTCCAGGCTCTGGAGTCAGAATACCTGAATTCAAATCCCAAATCTTTCACTACCTAGTTGCATGACCTTATGCATGTTATCTAACTTCTCATGCTTTAGTGTCCTCATTTTTAAAATGGTGATGATAGTGTCTACCTTAGAGCTTTGTTTTAAGGATTAAGTAAACTGATACATGTAAGTTGTTTAGAGCAGCACCCAGAACACATGATTTAACACATATTCCTATTATTTACCAAGTGCCTTATATTTGCCAGGCACAGGGTAGGCAGCATTGCCAAAGTTGGCAAAGTAAGGCCAAATCTAGCTTTCTGCCAAGATATTAAAAAAGTTTTACTGGAACACAGTCACACCCAATGTTCAGAATTTATCTATGGTCATTTTTACGCTCCTACAACACAGTTAAGTAGTTGTAGCAGAATCCATGTGGCCACAAAGCCTAAAATATTTACTATCTGTTTCCCTTACAGGAAAAATATTGCCAACCCAGCAGAACTGTTCAAACTCAAGAAATTCATAGTTTAACAGTTGAAAGAAAGGTAAAGAAATATAAATGCTATAGTATAACATTATGTTATTACGGAAATAGGGCAATTTAGTATTAAATGACAGAAAGGATTCACAGAAATGAAAAGAGGCCAAAGAAGAGATATTTCATTTATTTAAAAATATGCACTTGTTTACATGTCTTTATATCTTATCCTAGTGTGTGATTTACTAGAAGAAAGGGAGTATGACCTTCATTTTTCTGACATGCATATTCTAAGTATCTAGGATATTTAAGGTTTTTAATATATGACAGATGAATAACTAACTGGTAAAAAGAAAAACAGGATACGTAGGTGACAATGATTAGACATGTCTGACAAAGTTCTAGATACATATATTCTGTGGTAAGCATTTTACCATATTTTGCCATATTAAGTGGACTCTCTTTTTTAATCTTTATAATAGCCAATTCAAAGAGATAAATTCCATTAGTACCCTTCTCCAAAGTGAGAAACTAAGACTCAGAGGTAAAGTAACATACTCACTTGTGTAAGGTCAGTAAGGGAAGAAGTCAGCATACAAACCTGTATCTCTCTAATGTAAAACATATGCTACAAAGTTGGAAAGTGGAAGGAAATAGATATAGCCACAGGATAAAGAGAGATGCAGCAGAAATTGTGGTATGATTTTCATTCCCAAAATTGAAAGGGAGAGGGAGAGTAAATTGTTAATTCCTACTTCTAGCACAACTTAAAAAACCAACTTTTTATTAGGATATAATTTATGAAGGCTAAAATTTAGTTCAGAAGGTTTAAACTGCCTTAAAACTTAAGTAAATATATACATTTACAAAGTACAGAAAATGCTGGAATAAAAAATGTATACAAGTTAACATAGGTTTTGGACTTTTGTTTGGCTTTAATGTTTTTAAAAGATAAAAAGAAACACTAATTTTATCCAAGCAGCTCTGCATCCTATACATCTTCATTTTTCCTCGCATGTATTATCCCTGATACTCAGAATGTATTTACTAATGCCTTCCTTTTTTTAAGAGGAACATATATTTTATTTTTAAATCATTCTCATTCTCATTTTATTTTGTAAGTATATTTTATTCATTATGCTATTATAGTTTTCCCAACTTTTTCTCCCTTTTATCCCCACTCTGCCATGCACCTCCGAGCCCTCCAGCCTCCCTATGCCCTTAGTTCATGTCCATGGGTTGTACATGTAAGTTCTTTGGCTTCTGTTTCTTATACCCCTCCCATTCTTAACCTCTCCCCATCTATTTTATGCCTACCATTTGTGATTTTTATTCCCTGTACCTTCCCCCACCCCGCCAATTTTTCCCCTCTCCCCCCACTGAAAACCCTCCATGTGATCTCCATTTCTCTGGTTCTGTTCCTGTTCTAGTTGTTTGCTTAGTTTTTGTTTTTTAGGTTCAGTTATTGACAGTTATGAGTTTGCTGTCATTTTACTGTTCATAGTTTTTTATTTTCTTCAATTTCTTAGGTAAGTCTCTTTAGTATTTCATATTAAATGAAATATTTAATATGAAGGACTTGGTGATGATGAACTACTTTAACTTGACATTATCTGGGAAGCACTTTATCTGCCCTTCCATTCTAAATGATAGCTTTGCTGGATAGAGTAATCTTGGATACAGGTCCTTGCCTTTCATGACTGAATTCTTCTTTCCAGACCCTTCTTGCCTGTAAGGTTTCTTTTGAGAAATCAGCTGATAGTCTTATGGGAATTGTAGGTAACTCTTTCCTATCCTCTTGCTGCTTTTAAGATTCTCTTTTTATCTTTAATCTTGGGTAACTTTATGACGATGTGCCTTAGTATGTTCCTCCTTGGATCCATTTTCTTTGGGACTCTCTGGGCTCCCTGGACTCTAAGAAATCTATTTCCTTTGCCAGACTGGGGAAGTTTTCCTTCATTATTTGCTCAAATAAGTTTTCAATCTTTTGCCCTTCCTCTTCTCCTTCTAGCATGCCTATGATTTGGATGTTGGAACATTTAAAGTTGTGTTGGAGGTTCCTAAGCCTTTCCTCATTTTTTTGAAATCCTGTTTCTTCATTCTGTTCCAGTTCGATGTTTATTTCTTCCTTTTGTTCCATGTCATTGATTGGAGTCCAGGTTTCCTTCCCTTCACTATTGGTTCCCTGTATTTTACTTTATTTCATTTTGGGTAGTGTTCACTTCTTCCTTCGCTTCGTGACAGAGCTCAATCAGTTCTGTGAGTATCCTGATTACCAGTGTTTTGGCTATATCTCCTTGTTGCTTAGCTCTTTTTCTGGACCTTTGATCTGTTCTTTCATTTGGACCACATTCTTTTGTCTCAGACCTATTATGCTGTAAGGGAGCAGGGCTTTAGGTATTTACAGGATGGGGCAACCCTCTTTGCTGCCTTGTGGTGCTGTCTGTGGGGGAGGGGTCAGAGAGGGAACAATGCTGCTAGCTTGCTCCACCCTAGCCCCATTTTCCAAGAAACTCTCCTGTGAGACTAGGAGTTTCTCCCACTGTGGCAACCCCCACAGTATTTTACAGCTAGCTTTAAGTCTTTATGTTCCCCTTCTATCAGCCAGGCCTCACCTGCACAGTCTGCCACCTTGCCACACATCCTCTCTGCTCAGCTGCCCTTTCTATCAGTCTGGGTGAATGTTTGATTTTATGGCACTTCTGGTTGTTTATTGTTTTTCAACTGGTTGTGTGAGGAAGCAAAGAGTTTCTACCTATGCCTCCATCCCTTACTAATGCCTTCTGAATGAAAAAAAATGCTCTAGCCAATTGATTCATACAGCATAACTCAAGGCACCACTTCATCTGGTAATGATAACATGAAACACAATGTACAGAAGAAAACAGAATGCCTTAGAGATACTCATCCATAAATTTATCAACTTCAAAGAGGTATTTCATGTAAATGAATTTTCAAAATAACTGATACAATTTAAGTCACTATATTTAAACAATCTTAATGAAGATATTCTAAAAGAAATTTCTAGTCTTCTCCACCTTAATCTGCACACAATATAACCTTTTTTGATGACTCAAGTTCATCAACGTAAATATCAATTATCAGACTGCTCTACAAGCAGTGATCTTCTTGGAGTTACTGAGGGATGTCCAATTGTTTTGTCTCTTCACTAACTTATTTTACACTACTTGTAAAAACAAGGTTTCCTACTGTCTGCTCTCCTTTTGTCAATTACAGGCCACTAGCATCCTACCCAAAGTTTCTAAAATGTCAATTATAGTTTAAAATATGTAAAACCAGAATAGGCAGTTGATATACTTAACCATATACAAATTCTCAGTCAAGCCTGGGTACAGTGGTTTTCACTGCTCTAAAGTCTGACTCAAAAGCTTTTCTTCTTTCACTTCCTAGTTCTGCAACCTATTCTGGGCTATTGCTCAAAATACAGCCACAAAACAGGTTACAATAGCAGTTATTTCTGCATATTTTCTTCATTCTTATTACTATATAGAAAAAAATCTAAATGATATTCATAACAAAACACATTAAACAACCATGAACACACAAGATGTAAGGTGCCTCACCTTATATGCTATATGGACAATTACCTAGCCAATTAATTATTAACCAAGAGTCAGCAAACTAGGCCCACTGGCCAAATCCTGCCCAAAGCTGTCTTGTTTTTGTTTGACTTTTGAGCTAAAAATGTTTTTTATATTTTTGAAAGGTTCTAAAAATACAAAAAAAGAATATTCAACAGAGACTCTAAGTGGCCAGCCTGGGCTAAAATATTTACTATCTCACACTCTACAGAAGAAGCCTGCCAATCCCTAATCTAAACTATAATAAACAAACACATATAAGACATAATAAGCCATCTAAGCTATAAATATGTCAAAGTAGATATATAGTTCTTTCAGTGATGGGTTCATAATGATACAAACTATCTTGTCCAGCCCTACCTATTCCTCTCTTGACCATAACCTTAACCAAAATCTCTACCCTTCTTTCTTCCTCCTAATGCTTGTTCTTGGATGCTCTGAGAATGGTCTCCTTGCTACTAGCACCAGCTACATCTGCCAGTCTTTTTAAGAATATCATTCCTTTTGCTATCTAAATATTTGCTAAGCTTCAAGTCTGACTTCTTCCAAACACCATTCAGGATCTTTCTGGTTCTTTAGTGGCCTCACTTTCCTTTAAATTACAGTCCTTGCCACACAACTTAATAAAACCTTCTTATTTTTTTGCTAATGATTTCCTGTTTGTTAGTCTAGTGTCTCCAATTAGTTTGTAAACTACTTGAAGGAAGGAAACACATCACATTGCTTTTATCTGTGTCCCCACTTTAATAATAGCTCATCATCTTCTAAGAACATGCCATCTCCCAAGCACACCTTTCTATTTGAAAGAAAAATAGTCTGGGGGCTGGTAAAGGGTAAAAAGTGATGGAAAATATCAAAGGATGACACACAGGAACACTTGATGTAAGATCACAGGTCACACTGAGAACTTATAAAGTGTATGTGGAAAAAAAAGCAAAACTATAATAGGGGGTGAACAAAGAGACAATGATCAAGAGATAAAAAGAGATCATTAAATAACACTCTGAAATAAAATGAGACCAAAATATTAAGAAAATTATAAAAGCAAATTTTCTTTTAAAAAAAAACCCCTCAAATTTGCCTTTCAACACTACTGGCCATTCTTTTTTTTTTTTAACAAGAAGCTCTTGATACCAATATTCATAACGGCCATTTTTCTTTCTTTTTTCTTCTCTCTTCTCTTTTTCCTTTTTTTTTATCTGTCTTTTGTTTTTGCAATGTCATAAACTGAAGCACTGAAAGATTCAATGAAAGAGACATGCACAGTATTTGAAATCTTTGGATTTATAACATTGTGAATTTATTTGAAGTCTGACAGACAATGGTAGGGATAAAAAAACACTTGTCTTTTGATTACCAAAAATTGGAACTCAAGTGTATATTACTACATCACTCTCAAAAATGCCACCTACACTCATTTTCATTAAAAAAGTACGCAAAACTTCACAATTCATCAAACTAATTTAAAAGTATACTGTAAAAATATTTTAAACTAATTTAAAAATATAAGCAAAATATAAGGCGCACAAGCCATGAATGTATAAACAGACAAAATTTAAAGCATAAATACAGTTGGGGGCAAAAGGAGGTTTACAGTTAAGAGTACAAGAAACAGTTTATTCTTGTATTATTATTTATTATTTCCCATATGAACAACTGTAAACCTACTTTTGCCCAATCCTGTAATACCCCTGAGGCTAAATAATAAACAAATTATAAATTAAATGCTCTTAAATAAAGACACAAGAGACAATAAAAATATTAATCATGCATCCTTTCTCTTTTTTCTGGATTTTATACTCTCTTTACCTGACCTATACATAGCTAGTCAGAAAACAGGATAGAGTTTTAAAATTAGTAATAAGATATGCTTAATATACTGTAGAAATTTAACAATTAAAACAATTATTGAATGAATGTCAAAAGAAATCAGCTCTCAATTACCCTTATGAAGTGGAAGTGATGACACATGATACCGAAAGACAATCATAAAATCAGTTTTTTTGAAGCCGTATCATTAATTTGGGGAAGCAAATTACCCTCACAATTATGTTGGATTGAAGCCAATATTAACCAAAAGTTTATTTTTCCTCAACATTCAATAATTCAGACAAAAGGGAAAAAGAAGGAATTAACCTAGAAGCACACAGGTGGCTAAAGGCAGCCAACCTGGGCTGAAAAAATTTTCAGTTAACCTACACAAGAAAACTCAGATAATCTATGCAGGGAAAGAAGGACATAATAGTAAAATTTACTATGATAGTGTTTAAGTAAATTTACTATTTAAGTGTTTAAATATAAAATTAATTATTAAAACTTTTAGAAGATTTTTTCCCATCAAGTTATCGTGAAGATAACTTCTTATCTTCATGCCTTGTTTCCACTAACTGGTATTATTCATGAAGACAAGATAATCAGTGGGATAAAAAGTTGAGAGCAAAATTTTAGGTCCCATGTTATAAAAGATGTGTTAAAAATACTTTTTATCACTGTTTTCTGTGAAGTTCACCATCTGTCTCAGCGGGCACTTTATATCATTATATGAGACAAATCAATTCAACCAAGAAAACATCAAAAGGCAGGGGGACTCATTTCTCTTCAATATTTTTAGATGACTTAAATAACATTTACACGATAGCAAGAATTACAGATTAAGCAATTATAAAAACTAAATATTCATCTAAATACCCCATAGCCACAAAACTCAATTAGTTTCTGCCTAACATATGGCTCCAACTCCAGAGTGACATATGTTAAGCACTGGTGCTGGTAACAGTATGGAAATAAAATATTATAGCAACAGCTCAACTGTTGCTATTTCATCCTTATAATACAGAAAAACACATACCAACTCTGGTTTCAAGAACTAAAACCAAAGACCACAGTTAAGAAGCAAAACAACTGTGTTGCTCAGTTTTAAAAGTCCACGGTGAATACATACATGAGCATTATACTGTAAAAAATAAAAAATAAAATAACCTTGTCAGCCGGTTACTCTTAGTTAATAGAAGCTCAGACACAGGTTTTCACAGCATTTCACTAAAGAAAATTTCTTAATTCACAATTCTTAGCAACCCAGCAACCATTATACACCCCTCCCCCACACAAAAATATCCCAAAGCTTTTAACGCTCAGTTTAGTGAAAGAATGATTAAAGACTACATTAATTAAAATAGCCATTGCTGTGCCCACTATTTTATGACAAAATTATTTGTTCATTTTCCTTTACCTAATGTTTGACGTCCCTCCACAGCTCTGTCAAAAGTTCAGCAATTCAGGCTGTTGAAAGACAGCGAGGACTGCAGTCTCTAGACAGACACCCTCCTGACAGAACAGGTGGTTAGGTCCGGGTAGAAAGACAGCCAGGTACCGCCACCAACCACACAAGCTCAAACACAGAAGGGTGGGTTTTCCAGGTTTTAACCCCTTGAGCGGGGAAAACTCTCTTTAGAAGCCTTTCAAATTCTGTGGCCGAGGGGAGGTTGCTCAGCCACCCTTTCTGGAGGGTCACGCTCTCTACCCCACCCCCTTGCTGGAGTGACGTAGCCTGCCACAGGCTGCAGGCCATGGGGGCTTTGAGCCCAGCGCCACCTTGTCAGGCAGGTGGAGGGGCCGTGCCCCGCAATAACTTAAGAGATGAGACTCCCACTCAGAGGTGCCTGGCCAGTGGCCATGTCCCCGCCCCTGGCCCCGCTCCTCCGGCCCAAAGCGTGCCCACAGGACAGGGTGGTCCAGGCCCTCACCAGCTCCTCAGCCCCAGCCTAAAGGTTTCGTGAAGCCTAAAGGGTGGAAAGGGAAGTGGTGGTGATGGTAGTGTCTCCCCTACCTTTCCCTGAGGGAACGCCCACGCTTTCACCTCGGAGTTGTGCCGCTTTGGGGCAGAGAAAGGCGACTACTGTGGCGCCTCTTCTTCAGGTTACTGATCGTTCTCGCTCTACCTTAGAGTCAGAGCCGGCTGTCCGGGCTGCCCCGGCTGCTGACGCACTGACTGTGGCGTGGTTTCCCGGCTGTGACGGCACCACCTCAGGCACCACCTCAGCCCTGCTCTTCGCTCCTTCTCCTCAGAGCTCCTGCTTTCTGTTTCACCCGAGGGACCCCAAATGCCACCGCCGCCATGCTTACTAGGGAGCCAGGAGGTGGAGCCCGGATTCAGCGTGCTTAGTGCGCCTGCGCGTGCTCCGCCAACGGTGCCTCTGGCCTGTTTGACCCCAGGCGGGATCTGACTCTGCGCGCTAGCCCCAAGGCCTTTCACTCAAGCGCTAGTCGCCTGCATAGTGGTGGAGTCGAAGCACTACCAACCTTCCGGGCTGCACTCTTTCTTGAGGCCCGGCTGTGCCTGGTTCATCATAGCCTCTGCCAGCCTGCGCGAGTCACACTAGGGAAACGTGGCGTTAATTGATGGTCCTAGGGCTACTCACACAATTCTCAGACCAAATTGTAACAGATTCCCCATCTCCTCCGTGCGGGACGCACTGGATCAGCCTGTTTCCGAAACCACATGAATTTAACATGGGGCAGGCGGGAAGACAACCAGAGTGGGCTTGGGTGTTTTCAGTCCTAAGCAATTGGAGGTTGGGATCTCTCTAGCAAGCAAAAATATTTAAACTGAAATATTTAAAAATATTAAAATAAATATCATAAATAGTTAATGTAAATATTAAAATAAATAGATATTTAAAATATTTAAATATTTCAACTGAAGTAAAATATTTACTTCAGTTGAAAACGCGGGGGTTAGTTTATTAGTCTCTTACCCAGTCAGATCACATGGAAACCCATTACGTTGGTGGACTTGGGAAGGGGATAGTCCTTGGGACCAAGAGTCCAGCCCCAGTAATTGTCCCTTCAAAAGCAATGATGAATATTGCCACGGTCCATATTCTGCTTCTGTGTGTGTGTGTGTGTGCGCGCGCGCGCGCGCGTGCGTGCTGCCTTTAAAAATAGTAGTATTTTTATTTTAACCTTTTCACAGAAGTCCGTTTTTTAAAAAAAGACTCACTCCTTATATTCTTAAATACATTAGTTGGTGACTGACAGTCAAATTCCATACCTTGGCCATGCCCTAAAGTCCCAGGGGATTGAAATAGATAGGATCCCTACCTTGGTGGTCTATTTTTTTCCTTTGAAATGTTCTCATCACCTGTTCTAGTGTCTATCACTGCTTTTCATCTCATCTACCCCTTTCCCACTCTGATCCTTCCTCTCATCCTTTCTATTTTACACTATATTTTTTATTATTCTCTCCTTTCTTGGCTACTTTTATCTGTGGTTCAGATGATGATTGATTAGATGTTTATATCCACAGCCAGCTAATGAGAGATATTTTATTCTTCCCATCAGTAAATAGGACAGTGACTCTATAGCAAGTGATCTTGAGATATTTTCATTGCTGATCATTATCAAAAGGTTTTTCCATGAGAGGTGTTTCCTTTTCTTTGTTTTTAACTTAATATGTTTTTAAAGTTTTATTTTAATTAAAGTTGATATACAATATTTTAGTTTCAGGTGTACAACATAGTGATTCAACATTTACAAAGTGACCACCACAGTAGGTCTAATAACCATCTGTCATCATACATAGTTATTATATCATCAATTTTCTTCCCTATACTGTATATTATATTCCTATAACTTATAACTGGAAGTTTGTACTTCTTGATCCTCTTCCCTTTAGGTGTTTCCTTAACTTCCAGATTTGGCCCTCTTCCAGACAAAATTAATGGAAAGCTGATTTGTGAATAACTAAAACATGATTATATATTTTAAAATATGAGGATGTATCAGAATGCAGATGAATTGGATGACTTCTCCACATTGCTGCCCCAGGCCTGTTTGGTATGAGTTAAGCCAGTGGTTTCCAAACCGACTCTGAACTAGTGATTTCCAAAGCTTCCTACTTGGGAACTTTTTTAAAAGACAGAATCTTGTAATCCACTTAAGATTTTGATTCCTTTGTGTATGTTGGGTTGGAGAGGGGTACAAAATACCATTAAAAAACTATTTTTAAAAAGTATGTCTTGAGCATACCTACATGTGTATATGCAACAATGAAAAACAGCTATTTTGAGGGAGACTAAGACATCATTCAGGAATATCATTGAAATATACCTGGAGATTGTAGTTAACAATACGCAACACTGTAAGTTTGAGTCAAATGAGGACAAGAGAATTTATGTCCTGTGGAGAAAATGGATCACACACATAACCCTAGCATGGGCACCAGTATGAATTTTGTGAGAATCCAGAGAAGGACAAGAATTTGCATTGGCTATGAACAAATTACTTTTCAGTGTTTCAATTTTCTTTTCAATAAAATAATGGTCATTTTGAGTTCTTATCTTTATTGAGCTTTAAACAATGTTCAACATTTTGAAAATGTATTTCCTTGAACATTTTGTCTTCCTTTGGCACTATACTTTCTTGGCTTTTCCCCTATATTTCTGGAAACTGCTTCCCTAATTTCTTTACAGATTCCTTTTCCTCTCCCTAGCTATTAAATTAGGAATATCTCACAATTTCATATAGATTCTTTTTTGTTTTCATTACAATCTCTTGGCCTAAACATTATCACTCACACCAGTGGTTTTATTTATCATCTATATGCTAATGATTTCCACATGTGTGCCTCTAACCCAGACCCTCCCCCTAAATTCCAGATCTGATACCAGGTGCTTCATTGGCATGTTCACAATGTCTGAACAGTTTAGTCCAACTGAGTTCATAAACTCTTCTTGTTTTCCTTTCCCCTCAATTATCCAATTGTTCAAGTCAAACATGTAGCAGTTATTCCTGATATGTTCCTCACTTTTAATGCCCTCATTTGTTGCAGCATCAAATCCTGGCAATTTTCTCTCCAAAATCTTGCAAATTGGTCTACTTCTTTCCAATTGCCACAAATTTAATCTGTTCTCACTGCCTACCATTAGAGCTCTGCCATTCATTTTCCACTTTGCAACCAAAATGGTTTTTCTATAAGCAAGGAAGACTATATCATTTCTCAGATAAAACCCTTAAACAACTTCTCATTGCTTTGAGATAAGACTATGTAGTTTTTAATATGGCCTACCAGACCATGTGAGAGGTCTTGCCTTTTCCAGTTTCATCTCATACCACTTTACCATCTCCCCTTCCTTACTGTGTGGAAGACTTCCTCACCTTCCTTACATAGTTTCTCAAACATACTGTGATCACAACAGCCACAGGCTCTCTGCACATATTTATTCTTCCACTCCCTTTCAACTATCTTCTCTCACTAATCCAAGTAAGCAAGAACATTTCTGAATTCTCAGACAAGTTCAAGAACTCTTGTTGATGTCAACTCTTCTACTAACATGACCCTTTCCCTCTGACTTACCCACAACTTGTAACATATTGGCATGTACAAACACTAGGTATATATCTGCTGCTTCTTTCATTAGAATGATAGTGCCTGTTTTTCCTAACATATGTACTAGATGTCCACCAAATATTTGTTGAATGATTGAATGTTATTATTCGAGGTCCTTTTCAGGATTCTAGAAGGTTGTTGAATCATGCAATTAGATTACTGATCACTTTTGAGACAACAGCCTTCTGTTTGATTAGTGGTAAGAGACACAGAAATATGTTAGGACACAATTCTCCTTGGGACTGTCAAATGTCTACATCTTGGAAACAGTGGCACTGGCAGCTCTTGTTTCAGACTGTATTTTTCAAGATGTTTGTATAGCAAACAGCCTAGGAAGACAGAAATAGTATTTCCCATAACAGTAACAGGCATCTTTGTTTACCATCCAATATAATGTCTCCTTCTGTGGTGACAGCTGAACAGCTTGCTTGCAAGCCCATTATAAAAGATTTCTAACCTTGAGTTTCCTCAGCTGTGATGCAAACCCATGTGCAGCATCACCTGGGCCACTCCATGTTGCTCCTGGGTGAGACCAGTGAGGCAAAGGAATTGGCATGAACATGAAGCTGTTGCTACCTTCTATGTCATGCATAATACAGTCCTTTGACCCAGAAGATTCAGATTTTCTGCTAGCATCCATGAAATTGTAGCAGGCTAAGTTATTAGCTCGCAAGGAGCATAAAATCTCAGACCCTTCACAGCTCTTGGCAAGATACAGTGGATTAAGGAGAAAGAAGGAGATGAAGAATTCATCTGTGAAGATTTTTCTTTTAAGAAGTTGGGAAAAAGTTTGGTAAGGGTCAAAGCTGGGACAACAGATTGAGGTGAGAGGATTATGCTGACTGTATTCTCTGAACAATATTGGGATTGGGGGTCTTCTGAACACAGCCAGAGAGAACACAGATGTTGCTTTTCTCTTTGGATGGAGTACTGGTGCAAGTATATAAGAGGAAAAGGAGGTGAAAGCAGTTGATCTGGAGGCACATGAATTAAAGCAGCCAGATTTTTGTTTGTCTCTGAGGAATGTGGCATAATGTGGGGAAGGGGAGGCAGATTTTGGAGTTTGGTAAATGTGGGCTTAAATCTCTGCTCTGTTACTGACTGATTGATCTTGGGTCTGTTACTCTTCTGGGCCTTAGTTCTTCACCTATAAACTAGGAAGAAAATGCCTACTTTGTAGGATTAATTGGCATAATGCATGAAAATGCCTGGCACATGACTGATGCTCAGTAAATAAATGATAGCTATATAATTAGAATGTCCTGGCTAATTGTGACTTAGTGAAGTTAGGGGAGTCCAGAACTTTCCTTGATGTTTCCAAAAACACTTGGGAAGGGATTTGGCCAAGGTTAACTCTTGCTCCAGATTCTTAATCCTGTTGCAATCTCTACCCTCACTTGCTTTCCCAGCCATGATTTACTCCATAAATGGGAAAGCTTCATTCCTAAAAGCAAAGGAAACAAGGCACAAAATAAGAAACAACTTGATATTTGATGGTGGCCATTTTCACCACAGGGAATTTTTCATAGGACACTATTCTTCTCAGACCCTGGTCATGATGTAGCTATGCACCCTCATTCTAATAAGGACTTTCTCCATAGTTTTCTAGATTTCTGGGAGCCCCTTACAGCCTTCTCCCTTTAAAGCTAATTGAGGACAGAAAAATATGCTTTCTGTCCTCATTTTTATTAAGAATAGCCTTGGAAACCTTAGCTTTCTTTTTCAAATAAAAAAGGTCTATTCAAGTGATTTGCTAAACTAAAGAAGTAGTTCTGTCAGAGTAGTTCTTAAAGTTTGCATGAATAAAAATCACCTAGGGTACTACTTTAAGATGTAGTGGTTCTACCATGTGTTCCTTACACTGAGATTGGGATACAGAAATCTGCATTTTTATGAGTGCTCTAAGATATTTTCATGAGGGTAGCCCACAAGCCATGCTTTGAGCATCTTAGAGCAGCTCAAACAGCAGTCAGCTTTCACAAGTGAGATAATTTTTTCTTTCTAATTCATATGTTTAAGAAAACGACTCATCTGTGGTTCAAGTGTTTAATGTTTTTTTCTTCTCTATAGAGAAACCAGTTAGGAAAGTCCAGGGAATTCCTTAATCACAAAGTGTTAATGCTAATAGCCCAAATTTGACAATGTTAATGATACAGTTACAAAGCATTGCTACTGGAGACAGTCTTCCTTCCAAAGAAAGGAGTCTTCACTGGTTACTAACCACGATTTACTGAATAGATTCCTAATCTGAATTAGTTATATAATAAAAGACAAATTATAATGATTTTCTGGACAGGAGAAGATGGCGGTGGAGTAGGACAAAGGATTTCGCTTCCCTTCACACGCCAGAGAAAAACCAGGCTGCTCTGCAGAGGAGCGCAGCGACCACCCAACAGGGACCCAGCATATGGGACGGCAGGACCCCAGAAAGTATAGCAGACACTGAATGACCAGAGGTTGAGGAGAGGAGACGGGCCTCAGATCAACAAGGTACGAGGGAACAGCGCAGAGGCTGCAGGCCCTTCGCCTGGCAGCACCAGGGCCCTGGCAGGGCCGCCTTGATCTCTGAGAGCCCAGGAAGGGCAACAAGGACAACCCTTGAGAGAACTAGTCACCGTCATCCTCTCTAACCAGCAGGGTGCATATTGGAAAACACCAGGATAGATCAGTCTGCCTGTACTGGCAGAGAGAGGAGTGGGCATTGGGAAGCAAACCAGAGAGCTCTGATAACCCGTGGAGTCAGGCTGTGGTTGCCAGTTTGGGGAACTGGGGGGCCTCGGCATTCCCAGTAGCCTGAGCCAGTGTTCCCACAGCCTCCGGGAGCTGCGCTACTGACAGGGACCCTGGGGGAGCACCAATCCCCAGATCCATCCCTACCCAGCCAGGCGCAGACTGAGAGGCACCGGGAGTCCAGTGCTGTTACCAGCTTGGAGGTCTGGGAGTCCCCTGCATTCTCGGTGGTGCGCATTCCCCATAGCAGGGGACTCCAGCGGGGGCTCACACAGCCTCGGGCAGCTGCAGGCTGCTGGCAGGGCCCATGGAAGAGCGCCGGTCGCCAGCTCCATCCCTACCCAGCTGGGCTCGGACTGAGAAGCACCAGGAGTCAGGCTGTGGCTGCCGGCTTGGAAGAATTGTGAGTTGCACAGTGTGTGCAGCCACAGCACTGGAAAAAGTCCAAGCCAAAGCCTACGAGACCAGGAAAGCCTGGCTGGGAGTGCGTGCCCTCATGCCAGGCCAGAGCTGGGAAGCCTTGGGAAAAAACCTGCTCTCAGCATGGCATGGGAGAGCGGCGCCATTCTGGAACTTGGGAGGGCACTGGCAAGACCAGCTACGTTCACCAAGACAAGAGAAAGGCCACACTAATAGTCCCTCAGGCTGCTGCAGCTAGGGAGAACAGAAGAAAAGGTTTGACCAGCTGAAACCAACAAGAGGAGTAGGTGGAAGTGGAGAACACCAAGATAGCTACAGGAGACTGCACCACTGAATCTCACAGGCATCTTACCACAAAAGTTCACACCATAAACCCAGGAACCCAGAACAGATCACTTTAAGAAGGTGAAGCCAACAAGAAGAGCAACACAAACAATGGGAAGACAAAGAAACAATCCCCAAATGAAAGAAAAGGAGGAAGTCTCAGAAAGAACGTTAGATGAAATACAGGCAAGCCAACTATTAGCTATTGAATTCAAAGCACTGGTTATCAGGAAATTCAAAGAGCTTACAACAAGC